>NC_134853.1:66454227-66686727 GCF_049852395.1 Peromyscus maniculatus bairdii | reverse complement strand
AGTGGTTAGGAGCACTGGCTGCTCTTGCAGAGGAGCCAAGTTCAATTCCCAGCATGGGCATGGCAGCTCACACCTGTCTGTAACTCCAACCTCTCCTGGCCTTCATGAGCACCAGGCACACATGTGACTTATATGTAGGCAAAACACCCATACTCATAAAAATAATTTTTAATAAAAAGTAAAGGGAGTAGACTATGAACCTATACTGGAGGCCTAAGGGAACAAGACATATTGGAAAGGGGCCCTTGAAAGGAGAATGGAGAGACTAACGCAGAATAAAGACACACAGAGTGAGAGAACAGGCGAGGAAGGGGCCAGAAATACAAAAAGAAAATGAAACTTCATAATGCTTAACAACCAAACAGCAAGTTAAGGGGCTAAGTGTGAAGCTTGGGAGAGCATGCGTAAGGCTGAGCTTGGGAGAGCATGCGTAAGGCTGAGCTTGATCCCTAGCACAGGAAAACAGAGAGAGAAGAGGTAAGGGGAAAAAAGGGAGGGAAGGAAAAAGAAATAATAAAGAAAACACACACACAAGTTACAGGATAGAGGCCCATCGTCTTACTTCAAGAATATGTGTCTGGCTGGGTGGCAGTGGTGCACGCCTTTAATCTCAGCACTCAGGAGGCAGAGCCAGGCCGATCTCTGTGAGTTCAAGGCCAGCCTGGTCTACAGAGTGAGATCCAGGACAGGTGCCAAAGCTACACAGAGAAACCCTGTCTCAAAAAACAAAAACTAAAACAAAAACAAAACTGTGCCTGGTGGCCAGAGAGATGGCTCAGTAGGTAGAGTCTTCTGCCACAGAACCCAGTGGATAAGACAGGGACCAAAGCCCCACCCTGGGCCAACTTGGTAACCGGTAAGGTCAAGAGCCAACTAACTCTACGGGTCTCTTCCCAGATATAGATGCAGGAGACAAAGCAGTGTCTAGTCTAAAAGATCAGAGCTCAGGAGCTGAGGTGATGGTCCAGGAGACAAAGATTTTGAGGTAAAGCCTATGGATGCTAGACCTCATGGTGGAAGGAGAGAACGAATTCCCCAAGTTGTCCTCTGACTTCCTCATGGACACTCCCAGGTATGCACTCACTCATGCACAATTAATAACGAGTGAATGAATGAATGAATGTGAATGAATGAATGAATGAATGAATGAATGAACGAATGAATGAATGAAGAAAAGAAGGAGATAAGAAGACAAAACTCCAAAGCAAGCCATTCTGGGTTGCTGGCTCTGCCACACACTATGTGTGTATCAACAAGGCACTCTGTAGTCCTCACTCTTGTCTATAGAGCAGGGAAGAATATCAGTGCCCTCCTCCTCACAGAACTGATGTAAGAACAAGAAAGTACACAAAGAATACTCATCCAGAGCCCAGCACCAGGAAGTCTCAACTATTAGCTATAGCAGGCTTTCTCTGTCCCACAAGCCAGCTCCCAAATCATAACATGGAGACTTAGTATTATTTATGAATGCTCAGCCTCAGCTTAGACTGGTCCCACTACCTCTTACAACTTAATTTAGCCTCTTTCTCTTTCTCTTCATCTACATTTTGCCTCAGAACTTTTTACCTTTCTTTCCTTCTGTATGTCCTACTTTCCTGCTTCCTTCATTTTTGGCTGCTGCCTAGCTGGCTGGCCCTGGGCATCTCCCTCTCTTTCTCCCTAGTTCTCTCTTGAGCCTAGATTCCTCCTCCTCCTTATTCTCTCTGCCTGCCAGCCCTGCCTATCCCTCTACTGCCGAGCTACTGGCCGTTTAGCTTTTTATTAGACCAATCAGGTCCCTTAGACAGGCAAGCTAAAACAGCAACACATCTTTACATAGTTAAACAAATGCAGCATAAACAAAAGCAATACATCTTTACATAGCTAAACAATTATTCTATTCCACAACAATCAGGGGTGATGTAGGCTTTGGAGCTGCTATTACACTTATACCACAGTGCACCGTGCAAGGCAACCAGGCTCTCTCAGAGGGCAGATAATGAATAATTGAGTGTTTTGTCCTGGACCCAAGAAGCATCTGTCAGGGAGTAGCCTGTAAATCTCAGGGTGTCACAGCAAGACAACTGATTTGCATTATATAGCATCTCTCAATTTGCCACACATTTTTGAGTGCCCAATCCCATTTGGCCCTTATAACAATCTTTAGTGGATGGATGCTGTATTTGTCATTTTTTCCCCCTGAATCTAGAGATGCCACCATGTGGATTTTCTCTTTTATTCTGTTAATGTCAAGAAAGACTTTGTTTTTTTTTAATGTTGAGCTGATTTGAGTCCTTGAACATTCTTGAGACAAACCACACTTGGTCTAATATGTTATTCTTTTGATATATTGCTGGAACAGATTTAACAATATTTTGTCAAATTTTGTTTTTGCATTGATGTTTCTAAGGATCAGTTTGTAACTTTGTGTCTAATAGCTTGGTTTTGCTATCATATCAGGCTTATGCTACATCACTATTTTGTTTTTATTTTTATTTTTTTATTCTTTTTTAATATTTTATTTATTTATTATGCATATAGTGTTCTGCATGAATCCCTGCAGGCCAGAAGAGGGCACCAGATTTCATTACAGATGGTTGTAAACCATCATGTGGTTGCTGGGAATTGAACTCAGGACCTCTGGAAGAACAACCAGTGCTTTTAACCTCTGAGCCATCTCTCCAGCCCCACTATTTTGTTTTTAAAAGGATGTTGATAATATTGGAGTTTTGTTGTTCTGTTTAGTACTATTTGGTTGAGACAGAGTCTCTCTACATTGCCCATGCTGGCCTTGAACTTCGTTCCTCCTTCCTCAGCTTTCTGGGTGGCTGGGGTTATAATTCATGCCACCAAGCCTGGGAAGTCTGAGGTTTTTTGTTTCCGATCATTTACACCTAAAGTTTCTTTGGGGGGAGGTTTTAAATCATGAATTTGGTTTCTTTAATAGATAGGGGTATTTTCCATTTCTTCTTACATCAGTTGAGGTGAATTGTATTTTTCAAGAGGTTTGTCCATTTCATATATGTTGATAAATTTATTGAATAAAGTTGTTAATAAGATTCTCTTACTATCCATTTAGTATCTATAGGACCTGATACTGGCTACTGTATCTTTTCAAAAATCACAATAAGTTTTGATCTTTCTTTCTTTCTTTCTCTCTCTCTCTCTCTCTCTCTCTCTCTCTCTCTCTCTCTCTCTCTCTCTCTTCTTTCTTTCTTTCTTTCTTTCTTTTTTTTCCAGACAGGGTTTCTCTGTGTATCTTTGGAGCCTGTCCTGGAACTCACTCTGTAGACCAGGTTGGCCTTGAACTCACAGAGATCTGCCTGCCTCTGCCTCCCAAGTGCTGGGATTAAAGGTGTGCGCCACCACTGCCCGGCTGCTAAGCCTTGATAATTCTAAAAAAAAAACAAAAAACTGATGTGTGGAGCCCAGTCACAATGGATACACCAGCAACTCCTACAGCTAAGGCTCAGGGAACATTGAGAAAGAGGGAGCAGAAGAGTGTGAGAGCCGGAGTATAAGGCAGTCTGCTGTGAGACTGTTTCCCTAGTAACATCAGAAGCTACATGTATCGAGTCTCACCAACAGGGCTGCCTGAATAGGAGCTGAGCAAGAACAACAGACATGCCGGAGTGGATGGGGAAAGCCCACTAGGCCTCAACTCCTTAAAAAGGACCACAGGCAGCTGGAATGCGAGAAGTAGTTTTCCCAGGAAAGAACAAACCAATTTGTTAACCAATACAAAAAGGTCAGTCCTGTATCCATACATATAACATTATATAGAATGTATAGAGGAATATATATGTATATACATATACATTTATGCATGTAACAATAATTAATGAAAAAAGAGGCCATGAATTTGAAAGAGATCCTATGTAAGAGGGTTTGGAGGGAGGACAGGGAAGGGGGAAATGATATAATTGTATTATAATCTCAAAAATAAAAGAAATAATAAAAATCAACTTTATTACTCCAAAAAACCAACTTCTGACTCTAATAAGCTTTTTTCTTTCCAAGTTTCTCTGAAACAATAAAATAAGTTAATTCATCAAAGAAACGCATGATGTCAAATAAATGCTGATTCAACTACTTTAGGTTTGATTTGCTTATTTTTCTATGTGTTTAAATGTTTTTACATCCATTTGTTTATTTATTGTTACAGCACACATGTGGAGGTCAGAGGACAACTCCCGGGAGTTAGCTCTCCTTTCACTGTGTGGGTCCCAGGGCTTGAACTCAGGTCGTCAGGCTTGACAAGTGCCTTAACCCATGAACCATCTCACTGGCCTCTTTCTTTTCTTAAAAGTTAGTTTTATTTTTACTTACGTGTACATGTGTGTTGGTATGGAGCTCCAGGCCGCTGTGAACCACCTGATATGCGTGCTAGGAACCGAACTCAGGTCCTTTGGAAGGGCGGGGGCACTGCATTGCTGAGTGCCTCTCCAGCCCACGCTGGCCCTCCTGTGTGTTCTTAGAGTGGGAACTTAGAACACTAATCTACACCTTTCTTCTTTTCCAATAAAGTACATAAAAAGCTATACATTTCTAAGCCCTACCCTAGCAGCATCCCACAACTTTTATATATTTTTGTCACCTCCAGTTAAGGTATTTTCTAATTTCTCTTGTGGGTTTGTTTGTTTGTTTGTCCATGGGTCATTTAGAAGTATGTTCTTTAATTTTTGGAAATTTTGAACGTATTATTTAACTCTGTTTTGAACACATTGTTTGACTCTATTTTGCCTAAACTAAAACTGAATTGTTTTGTTCTCAGTGGATATATTAAATTTCAATTGAATTAAAATCTGCAGGAGCTCAATCTTCAGAAATACATTAAGGTTTATTTTCAATCCCAGTGTACAGTTGATCTC
Organism: Peromyscus maniculatus bairdii; assembly: GCF_049852395.1. Classification (NCBI taxonomy): domain Eukaryota; kingdom Metazoa; phylum Chordata; class Mammalia; order Rodentia; family Cricetidae; genus Peromyscus; species Peromyscus maniculatus. The sequence goes on along the minus strand of NC_134853.1, from coordinate 66,681,877 downwards.
TGGAAACACTACAGTTCTTGAGTGTAATGTTCTATAAATGTTAATTGGGTCAAACTGGTTGACGGTACTGTTCAGACTTTCTGTACCTCTCAATTAGTGAGAGAAGAGCACTAAAATCTGCACGCACTTCTCTGTTTCTCTAGCTCTCCTCAGTTCTGTCAATTCTTAATTCACATATATTTTGAGGTTCTAGTAGTAGGTACATACACTTTGTGGATTTTTTCCTCCTTTTTGAATTCACCTTGAAACATTGTAAAATGGGAATACTTCTTATTTTGAAAGTTACTATGTTTAATGAAGAAAGCTGCTCACACTGGCCACTTGCATTGCATGCTGTCACTATCACCATCATCATCATCACTATCACCACCACCACCATAATCATCATCACCATGATCACCACCATCATCATCACCACCACCACCACCATCACCACCACCACCATCATCATCACCACCACCACCACCACCGCCACCATCATCATCATCATCGACAAGGCCTTAGGTAACTCAGTCTGGTCTTGAACTCACTATGTAGCCACAAGACTGTGTTACCCCTGATCTTCCTACCTCTACCTCAGAAATGCTAGGTCATGGATGTACACCACCCCTGGCTTACACAATACATTTTCCCCCATCTTTTTATATTGTCTCTACGTCTTTACATTTAAACCCTATCTCATGTAGGCAACATATAGCTTGGGTTTGAGCTGTTTCCCTTAGCCTGATCAACTCTACCTCTTGGATGAAGGTATTGATTGGTGTGACTGTCTTCACTATGTTGCTCTGTGTGTAATTACTTTTGCACTAACTAGTCCCATACCCTTTAAAAATTAATAGAAGGGTGGGGGAAGCTAGTATTTTACCTTTACCAACATGTTTCTTATTACCAATGTGCCCTGGTCTTGATGTATAATGATAATAAATCCTCAGGGCTTTGGTTTACTTAACATATGCTTCATCCTTTTATTGAGGAAGCTTTTTATTATTTATTTTTTGTTTATCATTAACAGTGTGCATGTGTGTGGAAGCGCACACAGATGGAGGCCAGGGCAGCTCTTGGAGCCAGTTCTCTGCTTCCACTGTGGGCTCTGGGAAGCGAGCTCAGACTCTCAGGCTTGCAGTCAGTGCTTTCACCCTCCCAGCCATCTCGCTGACCCTGGTACTCTTTCTTGAGAGGAGAAGGGTTTCGCTGAATAGAGAATTCTGGGTTAATAGTAATTCTTCCAGTGCTTTAAATATATAATTGCGTTGTGTCTGGACTCCATTGAGAAGTAATACATAATTTATACCACTGTTCTCTACAAGCAATATGTCTTCTTTTTTTCCCACCCCCACATCTCAGATACCTTGATTTCTCTCTCTCTCTCTCTCTCTCTCTCTCTCTCTCTCTCTCTCTCTCTCTCTCTCTCTCCTTGTACTAGGGGTTGAACTAGATCTGCAAGAAACTACAAGATCGCTAGGAAGATCATGGAGTTGGACAGATTAGAAGTGGCTTCCCGGGATGTGGGAAATGTGTAGACTAAGGTTAAAGAAAGGGGTGGGGGGCAAAGGTCTAGCGCCGGCTGGTCAGTCTATTCCCTCTATGCCTTGGGCACTGGACAGAGCAGGGTCACGTCACCTTCAGGGAATTCTTTGGAACTGCCCCCTAGGGAGTGCTTCCAACTTAAGGTGAAACAAGCTGGAAAGGGCCGAGGATCTGGGTGAAGCAGCAGGAATACAAGCCAAGGCCACAGAGACTGCCTGGCTCCCCATGACTAGAGGCGCAGTGCTCTGCAGCAGCATGGAACCCCAAGATGCTTGAAGTGACAGACTGCACCAGCCCCTGTTCAGGGCAGTCCTCAGGAAACTGCTGTGCGCAGTCCAGGGGTAGAGTGAATGGTTTCATTCTTATCTTTCGTTTTCAAAGGTGTCATTATGAGGGCTCTGACTTCATTGTATTTACCCTGCTTTGTCTCATCAAGTTTCTCATCATCCCATAGGTTTCCTATCATTTAAGGAAGTCCTGAACACTGTTTCTTCAGATTTTTTTCTCCCTCTTTTATGTTTCCTTCTAGTAGTCCAACAACTGCATATTCCAAATATACACAATATGTTGCCACAGATCACTAAAGCTCCTTTTTAAAAACTCGTGTTTCTTTCTGTTTTACAAATTGGATTGTTTCCATTCATCTATGTACCCAGAATGTACCTTTACAGGCCTAGCAAACTGGAAGTATACAGATGTTCCTCCACTTCCAACAGAGTTATATCAGAGAAATCCATTGTAAATTGAAAGCACTGTAAGTCAAAGTGCATTTAATGCACCTAAGATACCAAATGCATTGCTTAGCAACACAGGCCACTGTGATAGCTGTCAGGCCATCCAGTGAACTTTTCACTTCTGATAATGTGTTTTCCCATTGTTTCTATATTTCTGCTGAGATTTCCCATCTGCCCATCCATTAAGACAGTGATGTCCTTCATTCTTTGAGATGACTGCTTTAAAGCCTTTGTCTGTTCTCACCGTTACCTATAGCTCATCTCTTGCACTCCCATGCTCTCCATCACATCTGTCTTCTGCTCCACACACACCCCCAAGCCATGATCAAGAAATTGTCACGAGGCAGAGAACAGGGGTAAAATGTGTGACTCATATTGGGTGTTCCCTTTCCTACAGGAATCAATGTCCTGTGCTGTTCATGGCTCAGTGCCTTAGAATTGTGTCCACATTTATAGTTATTCACAGTGGGAGGCAAGTCAGGATTAACTGCTTCATGATGGCAAGAATATAAGTCCCCTACAGTAACATCTTTAAGAGTTATATAGAAAATATATGGTATCTTAAAATTCACGCAGAAATGTGCTATTTTTTTAAGTTCTACAGTAAAGGCTTTTGTAAAGGATAAGTCTTTGTAATGTAAATATCAGCCTGAATGAAGGCATTGGACCAGAAGAAATCTGAGCCCTTCATGCACAATTCATGGGAAAGAAGAGATTTACCAGAAACAACACAAAGGTTACTTTAGTGTAAACCAAGTAATATTTTGCATTGAAGGAACCAATAAAAAAAGAGTATCTCAAGCCGGGCGTTGGTGGCGCACGCCTTTAATCCCAGCACTCGGGAGGCAGAGCCAGGCGGATCTCTGTGAGTTCGAGGCCAGCCTGGGCTACCAAGTGAGCTCCAGGAAAGGCGCAAAGCTACACAGAGAAACCCTGTCTCGAAAAACCAAAAAAAAAAAAAAAAAAAAAAAAGAGTATCTCTAAGGGAAACTGCCCTGCTCCCAGCCTTGGTTGCCTAAGAGAGCCTTAGAAACTTGTCTCATGCTGATAACAGCCTCCATAAACTAAAGCCACAAAGCTAAGGTCAATCAGACTCCTTCCCTAAGAGTCTGAACCAGTGCCACAGAGAGAATTGGCAGTTAGACGGAGGTAGTGATGGAAATGCTCAGGAGGTAGAGAAAAGCAGGCATGATGAACTAGAAACACACTAAAGTTATGAGGGAGCAGACCATGGAAATGCTGGCTGATTTGGGGGGCGGGGGAAAGAATAGTTGCTCAGAGAAGTAGAGGGGCTGCGAGCAATGTGGACAAAGCCATGGATCTCTACACCAGTTTCAGACTGAACCGTTTTTCTTTTTTCTTTTTTTTTACTTTCAATTTCTTATTTATTTTTCTATTATCATCTTGATACATAATAAATTCTTATCCTAAGAGTGAAATGTTTCATTGAGGCTTGCCCAGTGATTGAGTAAAATCAAAACTTATTCTAAGCCACAGTCATCCTAGGGTCCCCCCTGCTATGTAGCCTCCCTGGTTCTGTGGGTTGCAGTCTGTTGTTCTTTGCTTTATATCTAGTATCCACTTATGAGTGAGTACATACCATGTTTGTTCTTCTGAGTTTGGGTTACCTCGTTCAGGATGATATTTTCTAGTTCCATCCATTCACCTGCAAATTTCATGCTGTCATTGTTTTTCTCTGCTGAGTAGTACTCCATCGTGTATATGTACCACATTTTCTTCATCCATTCTTCAGTTGATGGGCATCTAGGTTGTTTCCAGGTTCTGGCTATTAGGAATAGTGCTGCTATGAACATAGTTGAGCATGTATCTTTGTGGTATGATTGAGCATTCCTTGGGTATATGCCCAAGAGTGGTATGGCTGGGTCTTGAGGTAGATCAATTCCCAATTTTCTGAGAAACCGCCATACTGATTTCCACAGTTGTTGTACAAGTTTGCACTCCCACCAACAGTGGAGGAATGTTCCCTTTGCTCCGCATCCTCTCCAACATAGACTGTCATTAGTGTTTTTGATCATAGTCATTCTGACAGGTATAAGGTGGTATCTCAGAGTCGTTTTGATTTGCATTTCTCTGATGATTAAGGATGTTGAGTATTTCTTTAAATATCTTTCAGCCATTTGTGATTCTTCTTTTGAGAATTCTCTATTTGGCTCTATAGCCCATTTTTTACTTGGATTGTTCAGTATTTTGATGTCTAGTTTCTTGAGTTCTTTATATACTTTGGAGATCAGTCCTCTGTCAGATGTGGGGTTGGTGAAGATCTTTTCCCATTCTGTTGGCTGTCTTATTGACCATGTCTTTTGCCCTACAAAAGCTTCTCAGTTTCAAGAGGTTCCATTTATTAATGGTTGTGCTCAGTGTCTGTGCTGCTGGTGTTTTATTTAGGAAGTGATCTCCTGTGCCAATGCGCTGAATGGTTTTTCAGCTCCAGTGCCAGACTATCTATATGTTTATCTATATGTAATGTACCTCTATGTGATACCCACACAGCCCTCTACATAGAAACGTTGCATATTCTCCTCCTGCCTCTTTTGAGCTAACTTGAGGACCTCTGTTCTCTTACCTAAAATATAGACAGCCTCTGGCTGATGATGCTTTGACTTACATTTTTTCAACCTATGATGGTGAAAGTGATATGCATTCAGTACAGACAACACTTTAAATGCTGATCCCTCCTCTGCCACACCATATGGTATACTTCCTTCAGATGCTAGGCAGCAGTAGTGAGGCAAAGCTTCCAGTCAGCTAAGGGATCTGATACTCTACAATGGACTGTGTTGCTAAATTATGATGTTTGGCAAGTGATATATAGTAAATGCATTTGACTCTCAATATTTTCAGTTGACATTGGGTTTATACGGTTGTAAACCTATTGGAAGAAAAATAAAACGCCTGTACATATTCCTTACAATTTACTAGGCCTATAGTAGTAAAAGAAATAGCTTGGATATTCTAGGGAGAGAGGAGAAAATCATTACAAAGGCAAGAAGCCTTTGACATAGGTGTCTGTCTAGTCAAGGATCCACAAATTATTTGACCCACTTATACTCCAGGGCTGGATCCGAATACACGATACATAGAAAGAATAAGTAAATAAGAAGATGAATATGAGGTAAATAATCAGAAGGAGGAGGAAGAGGAGGAGGAGGAGGAGGAGGAGGAACCTAGGCTAAACAGCAGCGTCAGGGTCCCTCCTTGTATGCGGGATTGGACTGCTGTTACTAGGATAAAGGCCGCATGAACAACTTCTCTAGGCAGAAAGAAGTTAGTGCCATGCATACCTCTCCACCATCCACCGAGCCGCTCTTCTGATTCACGCAGCCCCCAGCCATTCACCCACCCGGTGGTTATGATGCAGATCCTAGGACAACAGCTAAAGGAACAGAGCTTCTTAAAGCGGGGAGGCAAGATAAACGAAGGACATTAAAATCCAGTGAATCCAGAGCACGGTGGCACTGGAAGAAGAGGAACTGAAGTTTGATCAACAGCTACATTCCTTGCTTCTCCCACACACCCTGTCAGTGCCCGGTAACTGGGAAGATTGAGCACGCCATACACATTCCTAACTGGCAGAAACGATTTCATGTGGCTTGCTCACAGCTGGAGCCAAAGAACCAACATTACTCCTCAGCATCGGCTTGCAGGCTGCAAAGCCCAACGATAAGCACAAGAGTGCTCTGTCATTATTATTCCAGTACCTGGCATGTCCCGAACACTAACAATGTGTTAGGCTACAAAGCGAATGGGGGGGTGGGGGTGGGACCAAGGTCTGGCCTCAAACGCTCACAGCTGTTTTGTAATCTGATAATTGCGCATGACAAACCTCAGACCATAACTCTGAAAATAGCATGACTGTAATCATAACAAAATGGAACAGCCATTGGCAAAATTTGTTTTCTAGTTATCACTTCCAGAAGGAATTCCGTAACACTATTAGGGGAAGAAAAGAGAAAAACCCTCTCAACTTCCTGCCACGAAACCTCAAAATTATCATCGTCAGCATCCATCCTTTCTTCTCCCCTGTTTCAAAGCATTCCCCCCGTCCTGTCTGTGAGGATCCCTTCCCACCTTCTCAGAAACTTGGATCAAGTCATAATTCAATTTTTCTCTCCTTTATCTTCAACTCCTCTCCATCCGGATCTTTTGCCACAGTACTTAATATATTCAAGTTTTACTTTCATCTTAAAAAAAATACACACTTGCCCATATGGTCTTCACTGCCTCCTAGTTCACGGTCTCGCTTTTACCTCTGAAGTTGTTCTCTGCAAAGTCCTTAATGAATTCCTAATCCTTGCATCTGAAGGCCATGTCTTAGTGGTTACTCCGCTGACACTCCAGCAGTCGGCCACATGGCTGGCGGCCAACTCTTTCCTTCAGCTTCTGAAGAACTACCCCCACCACCACCACCACTGTCCTACTTCTTTGGTTATTTCTTATTCTTCATTTTGGATTCATGTGTGTCTGTTCAAACCTGATGTTGCTATTTCTCTCAGAAGTCTCCCCTGTTTCCCCCAGAATCAGTGTGAGGAGACACAGTGTGGTACACCCCCACCAAATTCCCTTATTCATTCAACACTCAGTCATTCATTCAGCGTTTCTGACATGATAGCCACTGTGTTAGCCTGAGAATACAGCTGTAAACAAAAGTATCCACAAGCCCTGCTCCAAGGAGTATACAATCTCATGAGAGACATACGATGATCAATGTAACATAAACAATTACACAAACAAGTGAGTAATTGCAGACCATGATTCACGCTATGGAAGAAAGGCGCACATAGCACAAGAATACCCACACAATTATGAATGAATATGAACTTTAGCCCCATCTTCTTCAACAGAAGGGCGGGAGACATCAGAACAGGTTGTAGGGATTGGTTTCTGAGTTCAAAATCTTAGGATTACATGTATGAGTGAAGATTTGAAGACTGTTTAAGGTGGAGGAGGGGAAAGACCTGTAGTCACAGCATTTGGGAGGCAGAGGCAGGAGGATCAGGAGTTCAAGGCCCTCTTCAGCTGGGCTAGGTGAGGCCCCATGTCAAAACAAAACAAAACATCATAAATAGGGGACAGCACATAAAAAACGAGGTAGAGTAATTTTTTTTCCCGAGACAGGGTTTCTCTGTGTAGCTCCGTACCTTTCCTGGAACTCACTCTGTAGCCCAGGCTAGCCTTAAACTCATAGAGATCTGGCTGGCTCTCCCTCCCAAGCGCTGGGATTAAAGGCATGCACCACCACTGCCCAGTGAGGTAGAGGAATTATGAGGGAAGATCAGTACATATTAAGTTTTAAGGCATGAGCAAGCCTCAATCCATACAGGACCCTGGGGGATTACTTAAAAATCAGGACTCTATCTGAAAAACAATGGGAGTCACTAAAGAGTTCTAAATGGGGGAATGGCCTAATCATATTGGCAGTTTGAAAAGATTTGGGGCCTGGCAAATGCCCCATGCCTTTAATCCCAACATTTGAGAGGCAGAGGCAGGCAGATCTTTGTGAGTTCAAGGCCAGCCTGGTCTACAAAGCCAGTTCCAGGACAGGCTCCAAAATTATACAGAGAAACTCTGTCTAAAAAAAATCAAGAAGAAGGAGGAGGAGGAGGAGAAGGAAGAAGAAGAAGAAGAAGAAGAAGAAGAAGAAGAAGAAGAAGAAGAAGAAGAAGAAGAAGAAGAAGAAGAAGAAGAAGAAGAGGAAGAAGAAGAAGAAGAAAGGAAGAAAAAAATTGGGGTTTTGTTTGTTTTGAATTACATTTATGTGTTTATATATCTATTTTGTGTGTGTGTGTGTGTGTGTGTGTGTGTGTGTGTGTGTGTGTGTGCACGTGGGCGCGCACATGCCACATCATGCACGTGGAGGTCAGAGGACAACCCCTGGGAACTGGTTTTCTCCTTCTACCATGTGCGTTCTCAGGATAGAATTTGAGTTTCCAGGCTTAATGGCAAGCTCCTCTTTTCCCACTGAGACATCTCAGCAGCCCAGGTTTTTGTTTTTGTTTTTGTTTTTGTTTTTGTTTTTGTTTTTGTTTTTGTTTTGAAGCAGGGTCTTGCTGTGTGCTACCATGGGTGAAAATAAAAATCATTTTTTTTTTCTTCTTTTTTTTCTTGGTTTTCAAGACAGGGTTTCTCTGTGTAGCTTTGCGCCTTTCCTGGGACTCACTTGGTACCCAGGCTGGCCTCGAACTCACAGAGATCCGCCTGGCTCTGCCTCCCGAGTGCTGGGATTAAAGGCATGCGCCACCACCGCCCGGCAAAAAATCATTCTTGATGCAGTGTAGAGAATGGATTCGAAAGGGCGTGAGCAGGTGCAAGGTTTTTGTAGTATTCTAGATGGGAGAGGTTTATGGATTGGGCGTGGGGGTGGGAGTGGTCTAGTCTGAGGTATTTAGAAGGAAGTGAGGTAGAAAGGCCTAGGAAGAAATTACTTATCTAATGCTCTCTTCTGGCCTCACGCCAATCCTGTCCCTTTACCCCATCCATCCCAGTCACTCTTCATCCAGATGACTATTTCTGAAAGTGTTGCCCCAGGGGGGTTTCTTGGAAGACCACAAAGCTGTCTAGATGTAAGTCCTTTTGGGGGCTTTTATAAGCAAACAATGCAAAATTCCAGACCTTTTTTTTTTTTTAATGATAACCAACTGAGTTATAAAGGGGTACTAAAATTTGTTAGTCATAAACTAAAATTAGCTCTTAACTGGAGTTCACAGAAGACTCTAATTTGGTTTTCTACTCCGAAGTCTGGCTGCCAGGCAATGTTTGGCAACGCTGTGAAGCTCCTGCACATAACACACACAGCTAGCTGGCATGCTCACCATTTTTAGGAAGGGCAGTTTGTTATTGAGGCATTACCAGTGATGTTTGGAGCTGGTCATGGTTTATGGTGCCTGGCATTCATGCATTTTAATTACAAATTATGATTCATGAAGTGCCATCATGACTGATTTAATATAGTGTGCGTTATTTGATTAACGCTGGGGGTAAAGTTGAGAGAGGCAAGAGACACCTCTCTGACCTCATCCCCACTACTTGCCTGCCTTCCTCGCTGACCCAGAACAAGGAGTGGGGCCCAGGCTCAGGAGCTTTACACTTGCTCTGCCAACCGTCTGGCAGGCTCCTCACTGCCCACCCCCAGTGATGCCATACCTCCTGCCTCTCCTGAAGGTCCTTGCTCTGTTGATGCCTCTGTGAGGCTGAGTCTGAACACTTTATTTAATTATAATCATCTGACTCCGAATGTATAACTACATCCCCCGATTTGTGTTTCTTCTTGGCACCGTCTTCCATTTCCATCGAACACACCACATTTTACTTATTTATTTATTGACAATTTCCCTCCACGTGGTGTGTGTGTGTGTGTGTGTGTGAGAGAGAGAGAGAGAGAGAGAGAGAGAGAGAGAGAGAGAGAGAGAGAGAGAGAGAGAGAGAGGGAAATTTCTCTCTGTGTTGCCAATACCTATGACAGTCCCTGGCACGGAGTACACAGCTCATCTGTAATTACTGCATAAGAAGGAGTAGTTACCTCACGAGGATTTTTCAACCTCTTAGTCCCTTCCACCCATCTCCTAAGCCACAGATGAACATAGTTCAATCCAATCATTCACAGCCCTGCCTGCTGCCAAAGCAGCCACACACACGCAGGAGCCCAGAAGAGCATGTTTACACATGCATTTCCATGTTACCAGGTCCCACTAAGCTCCCTGTTATTATTAGTTCCATCCAGGCTTACTCCTTCCTGCCTATCAAACACACTCGGATGAAAACTCCCAAAGACAAGCTCATGCATTCAGATTAATATTCAACCAGTTTCTTTTCAGAATTAAACATATGCAAGGTTGTATCCAAGAAATGGAGAGCAGCAATGAAAAGAATATAGATTTGAGCTTTGCCACAAAAGAGTTTATACAGTGGTCTGTTTCCAGAAAGTGGACTTAGTCCTTTATAGGAAAGTATGAATACTGTGTTGAAACTTGACAGACACACAAGAAAGAAAAGGGAAATTTAGGGCAGGGCAAAGTGAAGCAGATGGCAGCAGATGGGAAAGACTGTACCAGCCACAAACCTGAAGGAGAAAGAGAGTGTGGATGTCACTCTGCAGGGAGAGGGCAGGTCAGTGTACTGATGGGAGAGTTTTCATGCAGTTAGTGATAAGTCGGAAGTGGACTGGGTAGCAATGAGCAGCCCATTCGGGGCTGTCTGGGCCCTATGAACCAACCCAGTTAGCCTTTTGAGACGTTGAGAGCAACAGGAAATACTAAAAAGTGAGGCAGGCTATCAAGAGCGTGCATTGCTCTTGCAGAAGACTGAGTTTGATTCCCAGAGCCCACCTTGGGTAGCTAGCAACCATCTGAAATTCTAACTCCAGGGGTATCTGATGCCTCTGGCCTAAGCAGACACACACACACACACACACACACACACACACACACACACACACACCTTTAAAAGAAGAAAGTACTAAAAGACCTGTACAGTGGTGTGACATGAACTGAAAGTTTAAGTTTCTTTCTGTCCTCTAATTATCCCAATCCTGACCTTTCCTCACCACTGTGGCCTTCCGAGTCCTATTGTCCTCCTCTCTGAAGCCTCTCTACTGCTCCAACCTGCATGCCTTTTTCTCCTTCGGCCCCAGGAATCCTTCATCTTTCTGCTATCTGTTATACTGGGAGACAGAGAAAATGTCTCAAGCATGTCCAGTACTCAGCATACTTTAATACTGATCTAAATTGAGTTTCACCGAGACAAGACCATGATAAACACACACACTAGTGTTTGTAGTGTACTGAAATACCCCTTCCCTCCAGCAGACGGTGCTGGTGTGTGCAGGGCCCTTTGACCTAGGTTGATCTCCGGACCTATCTGTTGTCAACTCTGCTTTCAACTTCACATAACAAGTCATTGATGTTTCCCCTAATGAGACTGGAGACACTCATCCTGTTAAAACTACAAGTTGCTACAAAAAATTCATTTGTGGTGAGAAAGCAGACCAGTGGTCAGGGGGTAGGGGACAGGGAGCGCAAGTGGACTAAGGCACAGAGAATTTCTTGTAATAGAGGACATATTCTATATTTTAATTGTATCTGTATAAGTGTCCAGCTCTTATACATACAAAAGGATCACATAAAAGATCCATTTTAATATATATATATATATTATAACTGGCTAGACATTGGTCATTTCAAGTTAAAACAGACTGCCTATGAACTAAGGGCCAGTTGCCGTAAGCACACTACAAAAGTTTCAAAACACAGCTCAGTCTCAACATGGGCATGGCCAACACAAGAACAGAATAACCTCTCAATGGCTACAGAACTCTAAGAATGATAGGTTCTTCAGCTGTAGGTGGCCAGTGTAAGAGAAGCAGAGGGCACAAGGTTCATATGCAAAAATATGTATCAACATATGTAAAGCCACAAATATCATGGATACAGATTTGCTCTCCAGACCTCAACACACCTAGGCTTAAGTGTAGAAAAGTTTGGAGGGAGAAAAAAAAAAAAAAAAGAAAAGCCCTGATAGTTAGAAAAGCAATTTCTGAAGGACAGAGTTTTTATATCCCAGCATGCTTCTTGAGAACCTGAGATTAGCTTGTCATCTGTGGTGATGCTGCGGGGCGGGGGTGATTCCAAGCTCTGGTGAGAAGGATGTCATCTGGCCAGATGACACAGACACAACATTCACATGGCTGAGTGGGCGAGAGGCTCATAGGGAGGCGACTTGTGTTTGAGGGCCAGGAAGATGGGTGGGAAGAGGGTCTTTCTGGAAACTCGCTCTCTGACTTCTCTAAACTCCCGCACACGACCTGTTTCTTCTCTCTGTCTCTGTCTCTGTCTCTGTCTCTGTCTCTGTCTCTCTCTCTCTCTCTCTCTCTCTCCCTCTCTCTCTCTATTGGAGGGGGGGTCATATTTCTTGTACAGTCCTCTCTTGTGCCCCTTCTCTGAGCTCCCACATGACAAATGGCCCCTTGTCCCCACACTCAGCTCAGCACTAACCACGCAGCAGGGTGTTGGACAAAGTCCTTAGGAACGAGAATGAGAAGGCGATGGGGAAAGGATTGGAGGGAGGCGGGTGGGAGGGCTGGGGGGGGGCGCGATGGACTGGACAGGCTGGGTCTGTGAAGTGAAGCGGTGGAAATAATAAGGAACACAGATGCAGTTAACAGTCAAATGACAGAGGGTTCAGGAAAATATGGGCGAGGAGGACAGGATTTGTGAGAGAGAGAACAGGGAAGAATCGGCGGTTAAGGTCAGAGGTCACCAGAAGACCGCAGGCCACAGTATGGCATTACCTGCTTACGAGTCTGTTTCTGGGGCATTGTTGCAAAAAAATAGAAAACACCTCAAACCCTGAAAAAAAAAAACCTGCAAAACGCTCCCTCTCCTGGGGAGAATTTTCTCCTTCTTGACCACACACGAGGAATGCAGACTGCCTTCCACTTCAATTCCCGGTTACCAGGGTGCTTCAGGGACAGCTGTCGTTGTGGGTCCCCGCGCCCTTGTAGAACAGCGTCGGCTCCTCCCTGACGCGGTTACCCAGCAACCGATAGGCAGCCAAAGCGCAGGCGCGCCCGGCGCCCCCTCCCGGCACGGGGAGGAGGCGGCGCAGGGTGCGCAAGGACCCTCCGGCTCCGCTCAGCCCCGCCCCCGCCGCGAAACCACGTCCGCCCGCCGCGCGCACTGGGAGCTCCCGCAAGTGGGCAGGGCTGGGGCGCCCAGGCACCGCCTTCTCATGAATAATGCAGGATCCGGGCGGTGTCCCGGACCCGGAAGTGGAGTTGCAGAGTCACCGCAGTGGCTGAGCTGCTGACAGGAGGCGGCGGCGGAGGAGGAGGCGAGGCAAGACCTGCGGCTCCGCGGGGCCACTGCCGCGGTAGCTCTAGGCAACCCCACGGAGCTTACGCCGGCCCCAGTCAGCCCGCGAGCCTCTCGCCGCCTGTCCGTCCTTCCATCCGCTTTTTCGCCCTACGGGTCCGGGGCGGCCTAGTCTGCATCATCTGCCGGGCTTCTGGGGCCGCCGCCCCGCGCGGTCCCGTCGGCGTCCCTGGCCGCGCCCGGCCCCTGGCCCGCTCGCCCACCGGCACCATGATGGAGGAGATCGACCGGTTCCAGGTGCCCACCGCGCACTCGGAGATGCAGCCGCTGGTGAGGGGGCGGGCGGCGGGCAGGCCAGGGCCGGGAGGGGCGCCGCCGGAGAGGAGGGAAGGAACTAGGCCGTGGGGATTGTGCGAGGGGGCGCCATCTGATAAGGCAGGGGGAGCCGTGAAAACGCATTGCCGGGGGAGGGAGTCTTGCAGAGGGAGAAAACCGTGGGGGGGTTACCTGCGCTGAGAGCGAAGGACCTGGAAGGGCGGAGGGCACGGTCAGCGTAGGCAGAACGCCGTCGGATAGGACCGAGGGCAGCCCGATAGTGCACACCGCTAGTGGGGTGATCGAGGGGGATGTCACTGGGTATCTTTGGCAGCAGACCCAGGGGATCGGGATGGGGGTGGGTGAGAAAGGCGTTTAGCCCTCGAGGCCTGTGATGCTCAGGACGAGGGAGGAGGCCAGGAGATCGGCCAGTCTAAAGAGGACTGCAAATAGGCTTTTAGAAAAGGAGAGGCCTGCTCGCCAGTCCTTTATATAAATAGCAAAGCTGAATAGGAACCAGGCACCGATGGGAGCAGAGGTTCGGTGCAGGACCTGGGAATTCCCTTCTTCTAGAAAGAGGAGCGCCCCCAGTTCAAGCTGGGGGCATCTGGAATCGGGAAGGGGAAGAGTGTGCAGTGGCGAGATGAAGAATCACGGGTGTCCATGAGAACACTAAGGTACCTCCAAGAATAGGAGGTGGAGCTGTGCTGGAGCAGCCTGTGCGGACCGGTTCGGAATTCGGAAGAGCCCTTGTCATCTTAGGCCTACGTGCTTGGAGTCTTTGCAGGGCGGGGATCCTGCCTCCGGTCCGCGGTCCTGGAGTCAGGCAGGAATGATGTCATCGATGCCGGCGCCGAGGGGATGGAAGGGGGGGAGGGTGATGCCGGTTTGTGGAGGCATGGCCTAAAGAAGACGATGCCTGCTGGCCATTGCCCTAGGGCTACCTGGCTGTCATTGCTGCCCGAAAATAGGTAGGAAGGTGAGAGGCCTAACCAGCTGGAGAGAGAAGGGAGGGGGAAAGAACGCTGAGGCTTCATTAACCCACCTTGGAGCCTGCGCTGCAAGAGCTAAGAGGAGGCAGGATAGGCCAGGAACCAAAATGTGCAGATGCCTTTTGCTCTCTGCTGGCCCTGACGTGTGCTCTCACTTAAGCTCAGGGGCTCCCTAAGTCCCTTCCCTCTGTGTTAGTCAGAGTGGGCCAGAATAGGTTCTTCTCCTGAGCCTGCAGCTTCAGAATTGACAGTATGCTTTGTGGTTTCCTAGACAAATAACTTGCCTGTTACAGTAACCAAGATGGACCAAGGTGCGAAGGTGGGAAGTATGGATCTCCTTTCCACACTTGTACATTTTGTGAAGCTGAAACAGACGGGCTTTGTAGAAGTGTGCAATATTGAACCTGTAGATGTGCTGCAAGACTTTGGATGCTACTACTGAATTATTTGGGAACCAGAATATCCCCAGGGAGAAGTTTATTCTATGAAGGTTAAAAAAAAAAGGACCTTAGCTGGGTTAGACCTTTGCTTAATAGGTTCCCTATTCAGCTAACCTTGCCTCCAAACTAGGGTGCAGTGCCCTTCCAGTTCTAAGCTACTCATGTGTGGAGGCGGGGATGTAAGGGGCGGAGGTTCTTGTAAGTCTAGGAAAGGAGTTGGTTCTTGTTTCTCATCTGAGGTTCCTGAGATGGTATCTGTCCACGGAAAGAGAAGACTAAGGCCGTCAGGATTGTGCAGTTGTCCTTGGTGACTCTGCTATCTCCTGGGATTCTTTCCTAATCATGGGTGGAAGACTCCTGAGCTGTTTTGGTTTGTGAGGCCCTGAAGAAGAGACGTTTGTGGTGAGGAGGTGCTTATTAGAATAGCTGTAGCTGCCCACACCCTTTTTTGAAAGCTAAAGTAGTCTGCAAGAGAATACTGTGTTGAGGTTGAGTGAATCTTAAAGAAGTAACAATATAGTCTAACACTTGGGGGGCATAGACATTCCCCTGTCTCTTGACTCTTCCTATATTGGAGTCTAGAGACACCCCAGACTTCTTAAGTGCCCTTTATTCTGTTGAAAACAGCAGAATGTTGTGTGACGTTTCCCCCAAGGACCTTCATTGAGTCATAAGGAATCAAGATGCACACCTGTGGGAGGGAGAGGGCAGGATGGTTCTGTAGGGGTGTTTGGGGGGAGGCCATCAAAACTAGGGTCCCAGGCTCAAAGTCACCTGTGATCTCTTCCATTTTTTGCTATTATTTATAGTGACCTCTAGGAAGTCTGGCATTCTCCTTGAACTGTTTTTCCATTTACAAAATGAAGACAAACTGTTCATTTAATGTTTAAACAATAGTTCCTCATTCTCCCTTCCAAAGAATATCACGGAGCCTGATATAGTGACTCAGAAAATTGATTTACCAAATACTGAACATCTGCACTGTTCCAGATTCTACACAAGATATCAAGGACACAGTGGTTAGCCATGTAAGTTCAGATGGGGCCCTGCCCTGCTGGAGCACACCATTCAGTAAAAGCTTGTTTCTCTTGCTCACTCCATGAGTGAGCTTCCTTAGGGCAGAATAGAGTCTGCCTCCTTAGACCACAAGAAAAGATGGAAGCTCCAGTATTGGCCTCATTGCCCCCTTCAGGACCTGGGAGTACGGACAGAGGTCTGTGTCTTGGATCTCATCATCAGATAACCCTCCCCCAGAAGAAGCATCTTTTTCTTTATTTTTACTTGAAGGAGAAACTCATCTTGAAACAGAGGCTTGGGGGAGTGGCAGCACTTGAGAGAGAAGGTGCAGCCAGTAGATCTGGGTGTTTCCAAGGTGCTAATTTAAGCATTAGCTCTCAGCTAGTGGGAGGCAGAGGAAGAAATCCCTGCCTTGTTGTTGCTGCTGCTGTTACCACAGCTGCCTGGAGCCTCCTGTCTGGGGCGGGAGTTTGCCCGAAAGGAGTGGCTCCCTTCTTTCCCTATCAGGCCAATTATTTAATTGGCCTGGCTGCATCTCAGCAGCTGAACCAGGTCCCAGCCTGTCTCTGAGCTCCCCAGGGTCTCTTCTTGTCTCCTTAGGAAGGAAATGAGAGCTCTTCTTGGTGATCTATTCCCTGGGCTCTGCTCCTGCTGTGTCTGTCTTCCAGAAACTTTGGAATGGCCCATTTTGTGGGCCAGCTCTGCCATACACCTCACTAATCCTGGGGAACTCCCTGCTGCCCAGGCTCTGTTGGGCTGTCATTGGTATGAGTGGCAGCGGGCACAAGCCCTCTGGCCTATTATCTGTTCAGCTGGTTGGTTCAGCCACACAGTCTACGTCTTGGAAGAGATTTGTTGCAAAAAAACAAAAACAAAAACAAAAACAAATAGAGCTTTTGAGTACTTAATTTCATCAAGCAACACTCTGCCTCTGGTGCAGTCAGAGGCATAAGAGACTTACAGAATGGCATATGGCAGCTGATGTGGTCCCTGCACACTTGAGAGAATGCTAGTCTAGCCTCACTGAAACCAGATTACCCATTAACTCATTTGTTTAGTTCATGAGCATTTGCTACTACATCTGCTCAGTTCCTGGTACTTGAAGGATACAGAGACTGGTCAAGGCTCTGCTTGTGGGTCTCCAGGAGAAGGATGGGCTCGAATGCTGACAGGAAGGTTTATAGATATATGTCAGAATGAGTAGCAACGCGTGGTGATCCTGAGAGAGCCTGAGAACGCTGCCATCCTGACCCTTTGACCGTTGGAGCTGGAAGAGGGGTTTACGGCTTCTGTTGCCTGCTGACTGTAAGGGATGGAGAGTGACAGGGTGTCAGCTCAGTGACTGAAAGTGGAAGAGGGAGTGAGTGTCACAAGGACAGGCAGTCCGCACTGGGGAAGACCCTCTAAGTTGTCCCTTGTGCGGTTGGAGGTTGAGATGTCAGTGGGAGGCAGGGAAGAGATGATGGGGCCCCGAGCTAAAGCAGATGCCCAGAGGGGAGGACAGATGTGAGTAAAATGCAAGGGCAGGATATGGAGCCTCTTGAGAGGTGGGCTGGAGAGCTGGACAATCAGAGGGGACTCCAAGGTTTCTGATGTAGACATTTGGATGGAGGGAGGGACCACCACCAACCACCTCAGGAAATGTGGAAGTTGTGCCCTTGCTTCAGGGACTTCTTGTAGTAGAGAAGGTGTCTCTTTTCCTTGCTCAACTTCTGAGATTATGAGGAACTCAGAAGTTCTAGAAAACCAAACATGATAACAATGACCCCCCCAGCTTCATAGGGTCACAGAGTATGTGCTCCTCTGAATATTTCTCCCTTGCAGCCTACTTTACTGAGTACAGAGCATTGCTGGTAGCAAGAAACCACAGTGGGGTTTTCTAGACGGAGTCTCATGTTACCCAGGGTGGCCTCAAACTCAGTAAGTTGCTAAAGATGATCTTGAACTCCTGACCTTCCTGCCTCTGCCTCTGTAAGTAGCTGAGGATATATATCACAGTATAGACAAAGGTGACTTTGAACTTTGGATCCTCCTTGCTCTACCCTCTAAGTGTTGGGATTCCAGTAGAATCTGAAGTCCTCTGGCCTGACTTCTCATTATCTATTTGGTTAAACTTACGGTTTTATTTCACTGGTTTATTCTACCATGAATGTGTATATGTCACAGCATTATCTGCAAGAGTCACAAGAGGAAGGACATATGCCTCCCTTTTCTGAAAGTACGTCATATATTCTGCAAGCTGTGTTGAGGTAAAGCTTGGGTCTACTTCCTTGCAGGCAAGGGGGGCCAACAGACTTCCCTGGTGAGAACACTTACAGGTGGCTTGGCTTCTCAGAGGTCCCCAGTGTGGCTCTGCAGCAGGTAATCCCATGGTAGCTGGTGTTCAGGCTGAGACAGTCACAGGCCCAAGCAACCCACTGCCCTTAACTGCTGCTAACCCTGTGTGAAAAGAAATGGAAAGTAGAGACTTCTTACCTTGAACCTCATTAGCTTCTGGGCCTGCTCTCCTCTGGGAAAGGGCAGATGGAGGGCCAGGGCTGTACCTCAGTCGGTAGAGAGAAGAGCCTTTGAGAAGGGAATCTTGGGTTCCACCCTCACCACTGCACAAACTGGGTGTGGTAATGCTCACCTGTAATCCCAGAACTTGGAAAAGGGAAGCAGGAGGATCAAAAATTCGAGGTCATCCTTGGCTACATAGTGAGTCTGAGCCAGTCTGGGCTACATGATTAAGAGTGTGGCTCTTCAGAGGACCTGAGTTTGGTTCCCAGCACCCATGATGTGTGTGGCTCACAACCACCTGCAACTTCAGTTCTAGGGCATCCCACATCTTCTGGCTTCCACAGGCACCCATGTATATTCACACAGACACACAACCACACACACACACATAAACACACACACATATAAACACACACACATACATACAACCACACACACACACACACACACACACACACACACACACACACACAGCAGATGAAGCCTTGTCCTGGTTGTTTGTGTTTTTTTGTTTTTGTTTTTAATCAGCTTGACACAAGCTAGAGCTATCTGAGAACAGGGAACCACAACTGAGAAAATGCCTCCATGACATTGGCATGTAAGCAAGCCTGTGGGGCATTTTCTTAATTAGTGATCAATATGGGAGGGCCAAGCCCACTGTGAGTGGTGCCACCCCTGGGCAGATGGTCCTGGGGTATATAAGAACGTGGGCTGAGCAAGCCATGAGGAGCAAGCCAGTAAACAGTACTCCTACACGGCCTCTGCTTCAGTGCCTTCCTCCATGTTCCTGCCCTGACCTTTCTCAGGGACAGAGAGTGACCTGAACATTGTAAGCTGAAATAACCCCTTTCCTCTCCAAGTTGCTTGTCATGGTATTTTATCACAGCAATAGAAACCTAAGACAAGCCTTGTGCGTGGAAAGGGCTTAGCTGTACTATACCTTTCAGCTGACTGTGGGAAAACTGGTACAAGGAGCCCCAAGAGAATGGAATGGAGAGAATCAGGCTGAAGCAGTTACCCAGAGGTTCTGGGAAGCAAAGGTGTGGCTCGGTCCGTCTGGAGTCATTGTTTCCTAAGGAAGCTGGTAGGATGGGTCTCTAATCCCAGCACTGGAGAGAGAGAGACAGGTGGATCCCTGGAGCCCATTGGCCGGCCAGTCTAGGCAATCTGTAAGCTCCAGGTTCAGTGAAAGAGCCTGTCTCAAAAAATAAGGTGAAAGTGATAAGGGAAAAACCCAACATTGATCTCTGGCCTCCAGATGTGCTCGCACAAATGTATATACACACCGGCATGCACATGCACACAGCCCACACAAGCATACCCCAGGGGGCTGGAGAGATAGCTCAATGGTTAAGAGCACTGGTTGTTCTTCCAGAGGACCCAAGTTCAATTCCCAGCATTCACATCAAGTAGCTCAAAAACTGCCTATAACTCCAGCCCCAGGGGGTCCAACACCCTCTTCTGGCCACTGTGGGCATCTTCACACCTATAGCAATACACATATACTCAAATAAAAATAAGAATTTTTAAAAATCCTCAAAATTCAATTTAAAAAAGATTTATTGAAATGCTGATCATGGGTGCACACCCTCAATCCTAATGCTAGGGAGGCTGAGGCAGGAGGATCTTCAGTTTGAGTCCAGTTTGGGATACACAGCAAGCTCCAGGCCAGTGTGGGCTACAAACTGACAGTGGGTGGAAAAAACAAAAAGCCGAATAACACACAACCTGTGAAGTGAGAATCTATATATTTCAATATATAGTTGGTTTTAGTATAACTACAGTCAATCTCTAAGTTATTTATGGTTCCCATATTAATTGTATCCCTATAAAGAAATTAGAGATCATCAGCCAAAATGACTCAGAACTGCATCTCCTATGGTATTTTGTTAAGAATATTGATCCTTTGGGATACTTATGTTAAAAAAGGATTCCTACTCAAATTCCTTGGGAAACACTACCTACTCCTGATACAGCATTCACTAGTGTTTAAAGGCTCTGCCAAGTCCTGCCATAAAGCAGCATCTTCAACTGTGTTAAACTCAATGTTTCCCATACTATGTAGCCTTGGCTGGCCTGAAAAACCCACAGCAATTTGCCTGCCTGTGTCCCCGGGTGTTGAGACTAAAGGAGTGCACCCCCACACCCAGCCCAGAACATTATTTTTGAATGTTGCACTGCTAACATCTTACAGAGCCAGCGTGTTTTGGTGAATCCTCTCTAGTGTCTGGCTTAGAAGAGTCGGTGTTGTGACCACTCTAAATGTATACTCTTCTCTGTTCTTTCTTTTTAATTTTTAAAGATCTGTTTATCTTTTTTATGTTTATGAGTGTTTAGCTTGTGTAACATGTGTGTGCCTGGTGTCTGCAGGGGTCAGAAGAGGACATCAGATCCCCTGAGACTGTAATTACAGGTGGTTGTGAGCCACCGTGTGTACTCTGGGAATCAAACCCAGGTCATCTATAAGAATAGCAAGTGCCTTTAACCACTGAGCCATCTCTCCAGCTCCTTCCCTGTGCTTCCCTGTGAGCCTCCCTCAGAAGCCAGGCCATCTTACCCAGCGTTGGGCCTAGTGGGATATTGCTAGCTTGGGTCAGAGTCTGACTTGCTGCTGGTAGCAGCAAGTTCCTCATGATCTTTGGTAGAGAAGCATGTACACAGGGCCTTGTTTTTCTCATGATTTGAGAAAAAGATTCCTTTCTTTCTGTTCAGTTTTGTGGGTAGTTTGTTTTTACAGATTTATTGAGATGTAATTCATTCTGTATGTTTTAACTATTTTAAACACTACTTTTAGTTCTAGCTTGGCTACCTATGCCTTAGTTCTGTTTCTCTTTTGGCCTGTGCGCTGTGCTCTGTCCTTTTATGTTCATCCAGGCAGTATGGAAAATAAAAATTATAGTCCAGATATCTTGTCAGGAAGAGTGCCATTGGGATTCAAAACAAGAAATGGGTTCCTGGTTTCAGAGATGTGCCAGAACCTAATCTGAAGCCTTAGGAAGTGCCCCTGCCATTTGGACAGCCTTACCGGTGTTCCTGCATAATCACCTCACACCCTCTTGGTCTCTAAATGACACAAAGTAGGGGTGATAAGTAAGGTTTTGACCCCCATGCCAATTGAAGTGTAGTGGCTGTCTGGGGCATTGTGTGGGTGGATTCTGAGAAAGAGTCCTGGTATTGTGAGAAAAGTGAATGTTATTGACTTTCCATGTCTGCCGTGGTCTTCAGTGGGAGGAATGGCCTTTTCGAGGCTCTGCCCTACTGTCATGGCTTCCCTTAATCATCATCATTATCCTGGGCAGACAACACAGGAAAGGGAGACTGGGAATAGGAGCCGTTCAGCACGGTCTCACTGAGGGCGGCAGTCTTGTGACATAGCTACTCAAGAGCTGAACACTGACCTCTTCTATCCCAGTGTCCCTAACCAGATCTTCAGCATTAGGTCTTGAAGAGTATGCAAAGCTAACTGTCCTTTGGAAGTTGGTGGGCTAGGTGAGAAGGTGGACCCTTCACTCTGCCAAACAGAAGACAGGGAGAAAGAGACAGAATGAGGCGAAGATCTCAGGACTAGCACATGAGTGGCTGGCCATGCTTAAAATGAAACAATAACCCCTTAAGAGCAGCATGGAGAAGCCCTGCTAGCCTCAGCATCTTCCTGGTTTTACTCCAGGCTAAGGGGACCCTGGTTTTTCTTCTATGATTTCACTGATGTACTCGCATGCTCCTGCTGCCCTAGATACACAATGGATACTTTCAAGTTTTTCTCTACACAGACCTGTCCGTGGGATCTGAGAGACCCACATTATTGTGACTGCCACTGTGTTTCATGATCACATTTAATAGTTCTGCCTTTTGTTATGTTGAACTTGGGGCATATTTGAAATATGGTGGCCTTTTCGTTCACAGTGTAAAATCAAGAGGCAAACCTGGAACTGTATATAAGCTGGGCTGATTGGCAGTCAGGTAAGGGGCCACAGGGGCTGTGAAATGGCAGCTTCATGCTAATCAAAAACTACATCATGTGTGTGTGATGTAAGTCTTTCTGTTGTTATTTTGGGTTTTTTGAAACAGGTTCTCACTCTGTAGCCCATGGTGACCTGGAACTCATTATGCAGTCCAGGCTGACCTCAAATTCATATAATTCTCCTGCCTCAGCCTTCTAAGTGTTAAATTACAAGTACATGCCAATATGCCTGGCATATGTAATATAACCATTATTCTCAGAAAGATAGTTGTCTGAATTCATCAAGGTGGAATCAAGGTAAGGATGTGTGATTATGTAGGCGAGGTAACTCTTCAAAGAGAGCTAGTGCTTCAGAGGACAGGAAGTTTAATGTAAGTCTACTATTTGAGGTGGACTAGGAAGGCTTAATGTACTGTTGGGTTCCACTGATAGAAGTATGGAGTTCAGACCTGAGGAGGTGATGGTCCTATTCTATCCTGTTCTGCACTGGTCAGCATTGTCTGAACTCCTGAATTCTTTGCTGTCATCATTCAAGTGACAAAAAGAATCGAAATCATGTCATGTGAGAACAGTTGGAAGAACTGCAGCTGTTCAGCCTGTGGATAAACAGTCTCAGAGAGCAGAGCACATGACTAAGGCTTCTGAGTCCTAAATGACCAGGACTAGGAAAGGAAGGTTAGATTTCAAGCTACCTGTGACTTCACAGGGAAGACGCAGGACCACGGGATGGGAGCATGAAGAGGTGCATACCCATCTTCTCCCTGAGGTAGTGGCTCTTCATCTGGCCAGAGGCCAAGACACCTGGAGATGCCCTGCTCTTTGGAAAATGCCATGCTCTTTCCAAAACAGGCACCAGGAATTGTTCTGGAGCAGAAACACAGCTGAGTGAGGCAGCCATGTTCCAGACACTGTGAGCATCACTTGGTGCCTGTCATGAGCTTTTACTAATCTCTGTATTTCGAGGCCGTCCTCCAGACTCTATCTCTTCCTGGCTCTCCTCTCTTTCTTTCAACAAGATGTAAGCATGCCACCTTTTACCCTGGTGTGGGACTTTTGTGTAAAGTCTTAGGCCTACCCTACATTCCTTTTTAAGAGAGAAGCAGTGGATTTCCCAAGCACCTGACCCATGTTGGGAAGTAGGTTGGGATGGTTCTTGCTGTTCGTTGTGTACCCCTGTATGTAAGGTCTGAAGCCAGAGAATAGGCTTGGCTGTTACCCGGAGCAGCTTAGCATTTACCTGGCCAGAATCAAGATGTCCTGGTCCCAGGCCCGGGTATCCCTTTACAACTTGAGGCCTAGTTCAGTTTTCTACATCAAGCTTCATGGGCTTTTGAGGCCTTAAACCACCTTCATCCCTCAGTTATTCATTTCTACCATTCACCAGCTTTCTTGTAGGACCAGCCATCCCCTTCACCTCTCTCTTCTATTGGTGCCTAGAGAATATTCTGTACTCAGGTACTCTCTCTCATCTCTGACTGCTCACTCGTATCCATTCCTCAAAACCGGGACAACTCTGCTTCCCCGAGAAGCCCTCCCTGGCTCTTCTTGTGAACAGTCAACTCGTCCCAAGGCCCCTAGCCTCTGTCTAGTCTAGCCCCTAACGTGGTATGTGTGGCGTTCTGGCTCAGGTGTCCACTCCAGAGAGCTGTGCTGTCCCCATCTTGTCCCCAGCTCCTCCTCTGTCTTGCTGGCAGGAAGCATCTACTCCAAGGGCTTGTCAGACCAGAAAAAAAGAAAGCTGGCCTTGAGAAATGGAATTACAGAAGACAGCTGGCTTGTCTGAGGATGAGTAAGAGCAGACAGGAGTTGGGGGACTCTGAGGAATGAGTAGGTGGGAGCCAGAGAGCAGAAACGTCATATTGGAGAATTGTGGGAGTTTCAGGGGGATGTATGGATTGAAGAATTCATTCATTATTCAAAGAAACACCCTTTGAGCATCTGCTGTATGTAAGACAGTGCAGCACACATAGGGAATAGAATAATCAAGAAAGCAAACATGGCCGTCCAGCGGGAGAGACAGACCCTGAACAACTAAAGCACACAGCCAGAGTCACGGTGAGAAACAGGTGAGTGGTGGAGACTCAAGAAAAGGTGCTGTGAGTGAGAACAGGGAGATGGGGGGGGGGTCAGGTAAGCTGCCTGTGAGAAAAAGTGCTGTTGGAGCTCAGACCACAGGATGAGAAGGTCCTGGGGTGCTAACAGAGAGTGACTTCTTCTTGCTCCCTGGCAGGTCAGGGACTCCCCAGTGAGTCCCTTCCAAACTGGCCTTTCTCCATCCTGTCCCTGCGCAGCACTGGGTAAGTTTTCAGAAATGGGCACGTGGGAGGGCCAGAGTAGCCCTGCTCCCAGTGGTAGTGAGACCTTTAGCCACGCTGCCAGCTCTGCTGTGGGACTGAGAGAGCTATTAATAGTGTGGTGATATTGAATATTTAAAGAGCTCTGTTGACGAAGAACTCTTACCTGAGTCCTCCAGCATTGTGTGTTTTACACATGTTCTCCTAGAGATGGGAAAGGTACCCAAGGTCTTGGCGGGAAGAGAGAAGCCATCTTGGGCAGCCTGTTTTTAGCTTGCCAGGTTCATGTTGTTAGCACAGAAGCTAAATGTGACGGGCATTCTGTCTAGGGCAGGCCTACCTCATGGTGGGAAAGTCATCAGCCACTGGCATGCAGATTGAGAGCTGGTGAGGGAGCTTCCGCTGAACTTCCTGTGGACCCCAGAGCAGTCCACTGAAGATGCTAGCTTCCAGAAAACCTCTGCTCTCAGCCGGCCTGTTGCTCCCAGCCCTGGCTTAGAAGGGATCGCAGGCTCAGAAAGACCAAGCGGGGATCATGATGTGTGTGTGTGGCTAGTGGTTCAGGGAAGAGGAGGGAGAATTGTGTGACAGCAGAGAGATAAGTTAGAGTCTAAAACATTGGCACAAGATTGGGCCACTTATCACCCTCTCCATCAACTTCAGATAGGACCTCACTCGGACTGGAGGTTCTGAGATAAAACAACGAGGCAGTCTCAGGAAGCTCCCTTAGGAGGACCTGGTTTAGGTATCTTTAATTATAGAGACCCTAAGGAGCTAGTGAAGGGCGGGCCTCGGAGCAGGAGGTATGCCCAAGAGTGCCAGGAGTCAGCTGGGTGCATCCTAGCTGTATCTTCAGTTTGACTTCTGGCCAGCCTCCTGGCCTCTTTCAGGCTACTTATAAAATGAATAAGATCATGCATGTGCAGATGAACTGCACATTACTCTATCATTTCTGGTCCATGTTTGATGGTGATAAAGGTTGGCGATTTCCTTTTCCCATTGGTGATTCCCAGGGAGCTTTTGTGGGACAGGGTAAAGAGGTGTTCCTTCCCTTCAGCAATCACATCTTTTTGATGGGGCTGTGATGAGGCCAGCCTAGAGACCAAAGAACTTTCTTCTCAGAGGGGGATCCCATGAGAGGGTAGGGGTAAGGGGAGCTGTGAAGGGGAGCCAAGACCCGGCCCCTTCCCTGTGCACACCATGTCTGTGAGTCCTGTGGTCACCGTGACACCTTCCTGGAGAGTTACTGTTGATGGAGGGAAGGCCTTGTCCTGCTGCTAGTTCAGCTTACAAAGGTCAGTGGTGCTCAGGAAACATGTGAAAATCCCCTCCCCTATGCTGGAGAAGGAGGTAGCCCCAGACTGCTGCTGACTTTGTGTTCCTCTCAACATTTTGTCAGAGTAACTCGCAAGCATATGTATAGTGGAGAAGAAAGTCAAATGAGCCCTCAGGTACTCATCCAACAACTTCAACAATTGTCAACACAAGACTAATGTTTCACCCGGGCTCTCCCTACATAATTCTAAATCTTTCCTCGTTAGCATCAGCATATGTCTATCTCTTTAAAGTCATAGCAGATCATAATATTTTCACATCTAAAGATAATTTTTTGACATCATAAAGTTTTACTTGGTTTGTTTGAAACTAATCTATACATAGCATTTAGTTGACCTTTCTTGCTTGCTTGCTTATTTTGTTTTTTTGTATTTATTTGTTTTGTCTTGTTTTAAGACAAGGTTGCTCTGTGTAGCCTTGGCTGTTGGGGAACTCACTCTGTAGACCAGGCTGGCCTTGAATTCACAGAGATCCACCTGCCTATGCTTCCTGAGTGCTGGAATTAAAGACGTATGTCATCACCACCCAGCTGACCATTCTTTTTTTAATTTTATTGGTTTTGTGTGTGTGTGTATGTGTGTGTGCGCGTGCATGCGCGCGCGCGCGCACACACACAGATCAGAATGACTTTATAGAGTCAGTCTGTCCTTCCATCTTGGGTTCCAGGATCAGACCCAGCTTGTCAGGCTTGTGCATCGTGGGCTTTTACCTTCTCCTGGCTGATGTTTCTTCAACCTAAAGTCCTCCCTTCTACTTTTTCTTTTCTTGCAATTTCAAAAAGATTTGAAAATCTTTTGTTGTTCCAGTTTCCTACCTTCTGGATTTTGTTGATCACATCCCTGTGATATTTTTAATCCCGTTCTTCTCTTTCCTACATTTCTGTAAACTAGTAGTAGATCAGATTCAGATTCAACTTTGTGTAAAGAATGCTTGGTAGATGCGCTGTGCATTTCCCTCTTCCCTCTGAGGTGTACATCGTCCTCGGCACAGTTGTCCTACTTTTTGTGGTGTTCAGACTGATTGATGGGGCAGTTAGCCTGATTACAACCCATTACAGAGGTTCCTCAGCATCATTTACCTAATGTTCTCAGCAGTCCCTGATGGTCATTGGTCCATTATTTCATTAGGAGTTTCCCTGTCCCCATTAGTACCCCTGGCCCTCTCTCCTGTGCGTCTGCTTTCCCCACGCTGCCCTTAACCCACACCACCATTTCCTTCCTCATCAACCCAAGACGCCCTAACAGCTTCGGGCCTCACAGACTCCATCTGCCTCCCTGGTGGCCTGTGCTTCCCTGAGGGGAGGGTCCTGACTTGGATCTACTCTCACTGAATCCTGCTAGAGCCATGTCTGACCCCAACTAGGGACTGCAAGCAGCCCAGGCTGTTCCTCCTCTGGGAGAGTTCTGCAGGGAGCTGGCTTTATTTCCCTTCCCAGGAATTTCTCAGGAGCCCTCTTCTGTGCTGAGGAGAGTCTTCCACACTTGTTTCCTCAGCTTCCTGCCCGAGCCTGGGCCCTGGCAGGGACCCAAGCCTGGCTTCCTGTTTACAGGCTGGGAGAGGTTGAGGGAGGCATGGGAAGGGCAACTCAGCTTTCGAGTCCTCTGCTCTCCGCTGCTCAGTGTAGACACCTCTGAGGGCCAGAACAGTTACCATCCTCTGGTGCTTCAGCATCCCTGTGTCTCCCAGATCACCACTCCTGTGGTTCTTCTGCTCAGCAGACAGACTCTGGATACCGTGCTGTGTGTTGGTGCACCCCTGACAGATAAAGCAGATGCATCGGTTTCACAGTGGGACAGCTGACCAGGAAGCACAGAGCTGGGAGCTGCCGCTCACAGACCCTGACCCTGCCCACACAAGTCCTGCGACTCTGTCACCCAGCTGTTGTTAGTTCTCTGGTCACTGTGTCCAACTCAACAGAGCTTCTGCTGGAGCAGGAAGCCTGAGGGGTGCAGGCTGGCCAGGGTCTGGTTATGAGAGCCAGAAGACATCGGGTACTCTACCATAGTGGCCATTGCCCAGTGCAGTTCTTTCTCAGCATCTGTGGCTCTGAGACCAGTGCCCCCACCCTCTGCCAATACCAAAACCCGTGGATATGCAAGCCCCTTACTTATTTGATGGCCAAGCATGGTAGCATGTGCCTGGAGCCTCAAGGATTGCTTGAGTACATAAGTTCAGTACTGCCTGGACAGCATAGGCAGACCCTGTCTCAAAGAAAAAAACGGGAAGAAGCATAGGATGGCATACAATGCACATGCACTCTGTACACTTGAAATCCTCACATGGTTCCTTACAATGACTTCACAATGTACATGTCATGTAAATAATTATTTTGTTTGGTTGATTGGATTCAGTTTGGTTTTGAGACAATGTCTTACTATGTAGCCCTGCTAACCTGGAACTCAGAGATCTCTCTGCTTCTGCCTAAGTGATGGGATTAAAGGTGTATGCCACCATGCTGGGTATAAATGGTTATTGTACTATTATATTATATTGCTTGAGGAATAATGAGAAAAAGCCTGTACATGTTTAGTACAGATATTTTCTACCTAGTATTTTCAATCAAAGCTTGGTTGAATCAACATATGCAGAACTCACATTCACAGGGCCAGCACTATAGGACTTCTGATAAGTGACAGCTTGACCACTGACCCTCATTCCTCCATATGCCTGGCTCTTCCTTGAACAGTAAGAACCTGAAGGGCCATATTCTGCTCCAAGAGAGGACCTGGTATGGATTAACTATTTTTTTCCCTCTCCTGGATGACTCCGGCAAGAATTATGTGAAACCCAATCTCTTTCATCCCATGAAGAGAGAACATCAGTGATCTGAAGTGACACATATCTGTGAGTCCAGCACTTGGGAGGCTGAAGAGGAATTGTTAGTTCAAGACCAGCCTAATCTATATAGTGAGACCTTCTGCCTCAAAATAATGAAACAATCAGCCAAAAGCAGATGTGGTGGTGCACATCTGTGGTCCCCAGTACTTGTAAGGCTAAAGCGAGAGGGTTGCTTCAAGTTTGAAGTCAGCTCAGGCTGCAGTGTTTCAAGGTGAAACCCTAAAGGAACATACGGGAAAACCCTATCTGGACTTCCCAAATGCCCTAAACAGCACAGAGACATAGAGGAAAGTGTGCTGCTAGGTATCAGGAAGTCCGTTACCCCTAGCACGCCAACAGCTTCTGCTTCCACCTGTAAAGATTCAAATCCTGAGCAGGGAATGGTAAGGGCACCTGTAATCTCAACACTTGTGAGTTGGAGGATCAGGACATCTGGGTCATCCTCAGCTACATAGTAAGTTCAAGGCCAGCCTGGGCTACATGAGGGCCTGTCTGAAAACAAAACAAAAAGACTCAGATTCTTCAGGTGGCCTGCAAGGCCTCAAATAGTCTTCCTGCAACCTTCCTGTCCAGCTCACCTCTTCCCGTTGCCTCCGCCACTGCATCCTGCCTCGACTTCCCTCCGAGGGCTGCTTCCCCTTGCTTCAGTGCTTTGGCAGACAGTTTTGCTTTGGGGATGTTTTGTTCTTGTTTGGGTTGACTCCATCTCATCTTCTAAGCTTGCCTCGGGGACCTTCTCTCCTTAATGTACTTTTCACAGGTGCCCTTGAGAAATGTACGAATAATTGTTCTATTGAGATAGGGCCTTATGAAGTCTGATTTCCATAAGGCGGAGACCGTTTCTGTTTTTACATTATTCTCCTGCAGAGTACCCGCACATAGTAGACTCTCACTGAATACCTGTTGAATGAATGAAATTTTGGTTTCTTATCTCCTTTTCTTAGTAACCTATGTCATTCCGTCATACTCAATATGTGCCCTTGCTGTTGGTGAGCATTTACCAAACATGCAGCATTTCACTTAACCTTTGCAACTCTGTGAAGGAGGTATACTCGTAATCTACAGAGAGGGAACTAAGACCCAAGATCACACAGCTAATTAGGGAGCCACTTCAAACCCAGGTATGTGGCCTCAAAGCCAATTCTCTTAACCGTAGTACCACACTGCCCCCTTTTGGCATGTCACAGAGTTGCCACTGGGTCCTTGGCTAATTTCAAATGAGTACTTGGCAGAGCTGGCTGTGGAGCCCAGCTGTGGAAGGACAGGATGCGGGTGATGGAATTCAACCTGGGCTGCTGCTGTTCTAGGGTTATGCATTTCAGGGTCTGTTGCCCCATATGTTTTCCATGAACCCTTTGCCACCTCCAGGATGTAATAGAGCATCTCGTTTTAGAGAAAAGAAGGGTCCGCTGTTTAAACGGCCTGGTCTGCAGTGTCTGGGGAGTAAACAGCCCTGATTAAGAACCTAATAAAAATAATTGAGAGGGAGAAAGGAGTGTTTGTCTCTTTGTGATTTAGCCACTAAAGACAGCACTCTGGAACGCAGCTTTAAGGCATCCCTGGGAAATGCAGACCCAGTGAGAGGGCAATCCCTCTTAGTCTTGATTACGGCAAAGCTCGAGTTATCCAGGATCCCAGGGCTTCTCTGGCGGCAGGGAAATTGGAACTGACGAATGCTTTAGACTAGATGGGGACATGCAAATGAGAAATGGGTGGCATAAATATAAACCCCAGCTCCCGTTTGTTGACCATGCTAGGCACGCTGTGAAGCATTCTACATTCCTTATTCCCTTCATTCTAACGCCAGCCTTGCTCACTCAGTAATGCTGCACCCGTGAAAGGAAAGGCGTTGATAAAAGAACTTGCCAAGGTCATACAACAGCTGGTCCTCCTGACTTTGAAACCAGAGCATCCCACAAACTGGGTTGGTGAGGAGAGACAACTGGCAATGGAGCATCATTCCTATTTCTAGGACTGTGGTTAAACATCGCCCAGAAAAATAGGCAAGTGTATAAAGACTTCCTTTTACTGGGCATTATAATTGCTTTCATATAAATACATCTAGGTGTGATGGTCCATTCCTCTAATCCCAGAACTCTAGAGACTGAGGCTGGAGGATTACAAGTTCAAGGCCAGAGTGAGCTCTGTAGTGAGACAGTGCCTTAAAAAAATGAAAACAAATATGTATATAATTTTATAATGTAGCATTAAATAGTTACAATAAACATAACAGCTACAGTAGCTGCAACATTATCATAGTGAGAAGAAGAAATTTTAAAAAGCAAAGAGACTAGGCACAGAGATGTACACCTTTAATCCTAGCACTTGGGATGCAGAGGCAGGAGGATTTCTGTGAACTTGAGACCAGCCTGATCTACATAGTGAGTTCCAGGACAGCCAGGGCTGTTACATAGAGAAACTCTGTCTTAACCCACCCCCTCCAAAAAAAGCAAAGAGCCTAAGCCTTCGGTAGTGGAGTATGATTAAATAAATAAATCATGGAACACTCTTCCCCAGCATACATAAGGGGAATGGTAGCTCATGCCTACAATTCTAGCTCTTGGAAGTCCAAAGCAGGAGGATCAGGAGTTCAGGGCCAGCCTTGGCTGCATAACAAATTCAAAATAAAGGGCAGCCAGCTAGATGAGCTGACTCAACAGGTGAAGGTCCTTGCTCCATAGTCCTGGTGACTGTGGTTTGATCCCCGGAGTCCACCTGGAGATGGAAAACAGAACAGATTCTACGTCGTCCTCTGGCCTCCTCATATGTACTGTGGCATGTGTGTCCACACATCATACACACTAATAATAAATATTTTTTGGTGAAGAGGTCCTTATAATGTATTTTTCTGTGGCATAAAAAGCATATTACATAAAAGTTGCCATCATAAGATGCATATGTAATGTGGGTAGTCTGATTCCATCTGTGTTTAAATCTGTATATATAAGCATGCATCTTAAAGTCTGAAAGTATAAAGTAGCAACAGTTCTAATCTTATGAGAACTTTTACTTTCTTCCTTATTCACTTTTGTGTTGGTATCTCTTAAGATAAATCAACTTACCTTATTTTTTTATTAGTCCTTTTTCTATTTTGTGTAACAAATGCTAAAAAGTATACTCTTTCTCCTGGCATATCCCTCCCTGCACAGACAATAGAACTTGTCCCATCATTCACATGTGTTTGGAATCAGGTATTGTATGGACAAGTTGGCTAAATGCATTGAGGATGGAAATGTTGCCTCATACCTGTCAGCTACTTATCTGGCCAGTCTTGTCCCTGCTGGGCCCCTCGGCTTTGACCTCATACACTCCTTTCACATCTTCTCACTTCCTTCTCAGATTCTGCAGAGCCCCTGGCTGTGTGGAGACAAGGCATTTCTTTGGAAATGAAAATCTCAGCATTGGACAGATACATTCCTGCCTCTTAGCTCCCTGATGGCAGGTTCCCGCAGCTTCTCCTTCACCAGCAGAGAGAGGCAGGGGGAGAATCTAGTCTCACATCCCCCAAGCTGCAGCCACGACCACATGTTGGATGTTCTGCCTCCAGCTGGTATTTTCAGTACAGCCTTTTTAGGTGGCACAGTAGGAAAGGGACCAGAGAACGTAACCACTCCTGGCTCAGAGACTACATGGGAACTGCCCAGCCTTAGTTTTTCTCTGCAAAACTGGAATAAATAATAGACATTACTTCTATGTCTTATGATGGTCAGAGATTAAATGAGAAAATAAAGGAAAAGCTTTGAAAATATAAGTTGCAATAAAACATAAAATCTATATTTTTAATGTAATCTTTTGAGATTTGTGTTATGCTTTTATGTCTATATACATGCCTCTACATCTGCTTATCTGCTTATTGTGGAATAACAGTTTAATAGGGAGATAAAGGATATTAAAAAATCTTGAAAGGCTCCTTTTTTTTTCTGAGACAAAGTTTCTCTATATCACAGTCCTGGCTGTCCTGAAACTCAATTTATAGACCATGCTGGCCATGAACTCACAGAGATCCTGCCTCTGCCTCCCAACCGCTGGCATTAAAGGCATGTACCACCACTGCCTGGTGAAAGGCCACTTCTTAAAAACAACCAAAGAGGGCTGGAGAGATGGCTCAGCAATTAAGAGCACTTGCTGCTCTTCAAGAGGACTTGGGTTCAATTCCCAGCACCCACATGGCAGCTCACATTGACTGTAACTCCAGTTCCAGGGGCTCCTACAACTTCTTTTGGTCTCTGAGGGCAAGCAGGCATGTATAACATGCACAGATGTGCATGCAGTCAAAACATCTGTAGATATAAAATAAAAATGTTAAAGCCTAGGAAAGGGAGAGGGAGGGAGCCAGGCTTGTCTTCACTTCATCTGCTCTGTACTGTCTTGTTTCCCCAGGGAACATGCACTGTTGGTTTGTTGTTTTTTTTTTTTAAGTTAAGGAAACCAATACAGACTTTTTAATGGCTTAAGGTAATATAGTCAAACTAGAAATAGTTATTGGAAGTCATCCACACAGAGGTGGACAGCTGGGGCAGAGAGAACAGAGGATTTAGAAAGATAAGCAATTGGGGAAACAGCTTGATTGGCAAATTGGGACCATGTTATTAAAACTATTGAATGTCAGGTCAATGAGTTTTTAAGTGGTGGAAGCCATTGGAGGGTCTTGAGCAAAGGAGTCCTGTAATCAGTAATTTGATTCTCAGAGCAGTGTTTGAAGAGTAATGAATGTGGATGAGATAGCTCAGGCCTTGGAAGCCTGGAGTCCTGATTTCAATCACCAGAACCCATGTGAAGATGGAAACAAAGAACCAACTCCGTGGGGCTGTCCTCTGATTTCCACATGTATCACACACACACACACACACACACACACACACACACACACACACACACACACACTCACACACACACACACACACACTTTAAATTTTTATTTATTTTTAGCTTTATCCATTTTACACATACTTTTTTGAAAAAGAATAATGCATGAGATAACTTGAAGAAGAAAGAAAGAAAAGAGAGGAAGGGAGGGAGGGAGGAAGGAAGGAAGGAAGGAAGGAAGGAAGGAAGGAAGGAAGGAAGGAAGGAAAGAAGGAAGGAAGGAAAGGTATACATAGTTAGGCATGGTGGTGAACTTCAGGCTACAGCAGGGAGAGCCTGAATTCAAAGCCAGCCTGAGCTACACAGGAAGGCCCCATCTTTAAATAGACATTAACTATTTTGAAGAAAGTGATATATTACATATCCAATTGGTTTGCTAGAGGTCTAAATGGAAAGAGCATGAGTCAGGAAGACCCACAGTTGGGTCTAAGAGAGACAGGAGCAAGCTGTAAGAAAATAGTGGTGGTACTGGGTTATAACCCCCACGTAAAATAAGTATTAATCCACGGCGATATTTGTAAATAAACAAAGGAGAAGGGACAAATACTTCCTTTAGAATTCTAATTTTATGCATGTATATTTTCATGAAATATACTTCATTAAAGTTCTATATTTGAAGAAAAGTGAGGGAGATAAAAACTGCCACTGGAACGTCATAGTAACAATAGCTGCTGTCAAGATTCACTGACTGCTAAATCTAGAGGGTGACACTTTAAGGAGAACCAAGATATTTGAATAGTTGTATGACACTCTTACGTATTAATTACTGTGGTAGTTTTAAACATGTATCCACGCTTTCTTTGATACTCCTCTCTTTAAAAGATGGAATTTAATTCTCTCCCCCTTCAATATGGGCTGGACTAAGTGACTTGTTTCTGATGAAGAGAAAAAGTATGACAGAAACAGTTAATTTTAGAATAGAGAGACCTGTCAAGTACCACCCTAAGTGATTCAGATTAATCCCACTGGTGATGAGACGTGAAATCCCAGTGCATGTCACCTCCATTGTATCCTCCGGAATCTACAACCTGAACTGGTTACGAGAAACATGAGGCAGGGGCTGGAGAGGTGCCTCAGCAGTGAAGGTGAGTTCACTGAAGACCAGGTTCAATTCCCAGCACCCACATAGTGGCTTACAGCCACCTATACCCCAGTTCAAGGGAATCTCACACCCTCTTCTGGTTTCCTCAGGCACTACATGCTCAGTATGTACATACATACACAGAGACACAGATGAATAAAATAAAACAAAAGTTTGTAAAGAAAGATTAGGCAAATTGAAAAGATATTCTAGGAATACCTAACCAGGCATTTTCTTAACCTCAAAAGTCAAGACTGAAAATGAAAAAGGATCCTAGTACAAAAACTGTAGAAAATTACACCAAATCTGTAGTTTAGTTAATAGCAATGCTCTAGTATTCTTAGAGTTGATCATGTACCATAGTTAAGTAAGATGTTACCATCAGGGAAACTAGATGAAGAACTCTCTGAATTGTCCCACTGTAGAAATATAGAGTTATTTCAGGCCGTGGAGATGGCTCAGCAGGGGAGGCGCTTGCTGCCGAGCCTGTTGAGTTTGACCGCCAGGATTTACACGGTGGAAGGAGAGAACCGACTTCTGAAACTGTCCCCTGACTTCCACATGTGCCCCGGAGCACACTGCCCACCCCCTTAAATAAATAAATACAATTAAAAACATTTTTAATTATTTCAAAATGATTAAGGTTAAAAAATATCCCCACCACCATTTTTAGTGTATTTGGCTAGAAAAGAAGATTGCCATTAACAAGATAAGGATAGCTAAAAGGAAAAATGAAGACTGTATATAACAGGCTCCAGGCCAAGCTGGGCTACACAGTCCATAAACAAACAAGCAAAAACTGAAGAGAAAAAGAGTTTCCAAACAGAACTCATCAGTACTTCCAATGATTCTGAAAATGAGGGACAGTCACCCAGGAAAAGGCATTGACTCCGCAGCAGATTAAGCTGTTCGTCATGGTGTTCAGTGTCTGGGGACAGCAGCCTCCTGGGGAGTGCACGCAGCCTGTTGCCTATGGGGTTGCCCTAAGGGACCTCAAAGACTATTTTCTGTTGCCTAGTCATGTATCTGGTCTCAATGCTTTCCCCAATGTAGGCTTTGGACAGGAAGGCCCAGGGCACAGTGGCCAGGTCATCACATCTGTCTTCACCAAACTGCAAAATAAGGACCATGTGACTGAGGCCCTGCTTCAGGGTTAATCCAGATGAGCTTGAAGACATAGTGGCTGAAAAGCAGCCCGTCCCTAATGACTGTGGAGTCAAATATATTCCCAGCTGTGATCCCCTAGACAAGTGGCAGGCCCTGCACTCCCAAGGGATCCCATTTGCTGTCCTATACTCTCCCAAATCATGTTTAGTAATAAATCTCACATTCAGTGGGGCAAGGGAAGAAAGGGCCACTAGGAGCTGGGCACTGGCCCCACGAGTTAGCAGAGTGGCTGGGGAGATGGCTGAGAGCACACTGCTTATGGAAGACCTGAGTGCATTTCCCAGCATCCACATGAGACACCTCCCAACTGCCTGTAACTCCAGCTCCAAGGAGATCCAGTGCCTCTGATCTCTGGCCTCCAGCCTCCATAGGCACTCACACTAACGTGTACACACACACACACACACACACACACACACACACACACACACAGTTATAACTAAAAACAAAAGTAAATCATTTTTTAAGAGAGGTGACAGAAGACAAGGAGAGGGGAGGGGGGTGGAGACAGGAGTCAAGGTGCCGGGACTCAGAGTGCAGAAGCATTTGCCCAGGTGAGGCAGATCCACTCATAGAAGAAGCTCCTAGGGAGCAAGGCATGGTGGCACATCCCAGCACACAGGAGGCAAAGGCAGGAGGATTTCTGTGAGTTTGAGACCAGCCTGGTCTACAGAGTGAATTCCAGGACAGCCAGAGCTACACAGAGAAACCCTGTCTCATGGGTGGGGGGGGGTGAATCTAGGAAAAAGCTTCTAAACAGAGAGGCAAGAAGTAGTGTCCAGCCAGGTGGTGGTGGTGACGGCGGCGGCGGCGGCGGCAGCGGCGGCGCATGCCTTTAATCCCAGCACTCGGGAGGCAGAGGCAAGTGGATCTCTGTGAGTTCAAGGGCAGCCTGGTCTACAAAGCGAGATCCAGGACAGGCACCAAAAATACACAGAGAAACCCTGTCTTGAAAGAAGAAGGAGAAGGAGAAGGAGAAGGAGAAGGAGAAGGGGAAGGAAGGAAGGAAGGAAGGAAGGAAGGAAGGAAGGAAGGAAGGAAGGAAGGAAGGAAGGAAGGAGAGAAAGAAGAAGAAAGAAAGAAAGAAAGAAAGAAAGAAAGAAAGAAAGAAAGAAAGAAAGAAAGAAAGAAAGAAAGAAAGAAAGAAAGAAAGAAAGAAAGAAAAAGAGAAATGGTGTCCAAAGCAAGTGAGCCAAAGGGCTGGGCCCCAAGCTCAAGAAGAGGAGGTGCTCCTATTGCCTGGCTGTGGTCAAACTCAGGCTAAAAGCTAGAGGCCATGTATTAAGGACTGTTTCTTTCATTTCTTAGCGGAGAGGCTGGTTCGTTACCCAAGTCCTAGACTGGACAGGAAATGAATAGACTTATTCATTCCCTATGCTGCTTGTACTTGAGATGGAAAATAACCTGGTTTTGAAATGGGGACCAAACAGCACACAGAGTGGTTTCTCTGTGCACATGTGTGTGTGATAAACACACACCTACCATGCACATGCTTTACCAACTGCTTACCATGTGGCAGAGACTGCGGTAAACACATTACGAATATCATCTGTTAATCCTCCACACAACCTCCTGAGACAGGCACTGCGACATTCCTCATGTTAAAGGTGAAAGTGGAGAGCCAGAGCGGTTGGAAACTTGGTGAAGTTCACATAAATGGGACTTGGAGAGATGCAGTCAGTGGCAGAGAGCCTCCCTGGCCTGCCCCAGGCCCTGCCCCAGCCCCGTCGGTGGAGGAAACCACACAGATATGTAATGGCAGAAATAGGACTCAGTTGAAAACCATTTGTTTTAAGCATTGCACTATACTCCCTGCTCCTGACACAAATGAATGTGTGTGCCAGGAGACTAACAGTGAGTAGCTCTAGACCAGTGGTTCTCAACCTTCCTAATGCTGCAACCCTATTAACACCGCCCCTCATGTTGTGATGACCCCCAAACATACAATTATTTTCACTGCTATTTCATAACTGTAATTTTGCTGCTGCTGTGAATCGTAATCTAAATATCTGTGTTTTCTGGTGTTCTTAAGCACCGTGAAAGGGTCATTTGACCCCAAAGGGTTCGGGACCCTCAGGTTGAGAACTACTGCTCTAGATGGTGGGATTAAATGTAATGTTTTTCTCCTTTCTTCTTATGTGGACTTTTTAAGAGACTATATTCCTTTTGAATTTAGGAAAGTATATCATGTTATTTAAGCTTGGGTACTTCTGCCAACTTCCTGTAACATCTAAGACGAGAACAAAGCAGGTACATCAGCTAAGTGCAGAGAAAGACTACCTGTCTGCGGTGACACAGTGGAGAGTTTATGTGCTCGCTGTGTGTGTGTGTGTGTGTGTGTGTGTCTCTGTGTGTGTGTGTGTGTGTGTGTGTCTGTGTGTCTGTGTGTGTCTGTGTGTGTCTGTATCTGTGTGTGTGTGTCTGTGTCTCTGTGTGTGTGTCTGTGTGTGTTGGCATGTGTGTAGTAGTCATGGAAGGGAGAGTAAGGAGAGGCTCTAATAAATACCACACAAAGAATTTTCTCCCTTCCTTATGGCTACCTTGTCCTTGGACAAGGTGTGTTTAGTCCTGAACTTCCAGAGAGACTGGGGACATTTTTTTTATAGATATGCTAAGATTCTGAATCTTACCCCTTTTTGAAAATCTGGCCAGAGAATCAAGCTTCTGGCGTGAAGCCCAGACTTTAGCCATGAGTGATTGGAGTCATTCTGGAGCAACTTCAGGCGTGCAGGCCATGGACCAAGCAGGCAGCTGGTGTCAGCCATGGGCAGAGATGAACTGGTGGCATTTAAGGTCACCACTACCCAGTAGGCAGGCCTTGTCCAGATCCACCCACGTGCTCGGGAGAGGTGATTCAGAACGCTGGATAGCTCCCAAAGGAGCCCTGCTTCTCCTGGCTAAAACTGGAAACCCTGGAG
The DNA here is from genome assembly GCF_049852395.1 of Peromyscus maniculatus bairdii. Lineage (NCBI taxonomy): Eukaryota > Metazoa > Chordata > Mammalia > Rodentia > Cricetidae > Peromyscus > Peromyscus maniculatus. Next base: position 66,643,067 of record NC_134853.1, on the reverse strand, counting down.
ACTCACTTATTTATTTATTTGTTTATTTTATTTATTTATTCATTCATTCATTCACTCACTCATTTATTTATTCATTTATTTATTTATTTTGGTTTTTTTAGAGACAAGGTTTCTCTGTGTAGTCCTGGCAGTCTTGGAACTCACTCTGTAGATCAAGCTGGCCTCGAACTCAGAGATGCACCTGCCTCTGCCTCCTGAGTGGGACACCCACATTATCAAGGTGCTGTGTGTATTCTAGTTTGAATAGCCTTCACTCACTTCAAGGGCCTGGCCTCTTCTCTTTCCAAGACCATCCATGTGAGCGCAAAGGTTCTTTCTGCCCCGGCCACTTCCCTGCCTTCCCTAACACACATCCAGCCTGACGGAACTCTCTTGAGACCACCATATCTCCCAAAGTGAAGTCAGTTTTGGAGACACCATGCCATCTCCTGAGCTGTCCATGGGCAGGCTCTGACACCAAAATACCTCAAGGCTATAGGACTCTGTGGGAGTGGGGGAGCAAAGGTCCTCTGTCTCCTAGCATCCCTGGTACCCTCCTCTTTGCCCAGAGTAGGAGGGAGGGGCACTAAGAGAGATACTGAGCATTTTTCAAAGCCTGATGAAGGAGCCTTCCTTGGCTACCACCGTAATTCAGCCTGGCAATGAGAACACATCTGATTTAAAGACTTTGTTGTAGGCCATGGGCATTGACGTGAGTGGGAGGAGCTTGTCCAGCAAGTAGAAGCAGAAATGAAGAGTGGATCTGGGAGCCCCCTGACCGCCCACCCCCACTTGAGCCGTGCACGTGGCCCCAGGCCCACAGGTGGAACCTTGGTTGAGCACTGTCATGGGAAGGGGTCCTCTACCATTCTCCAAATGACGCTGAGGGAGTATGAGTGTGTGAAAGGGCAGGAGAATCCCAACCATTTACAGGGCTTGGATTTTCTAGTAGAAAGTTCCTCTTCTGTCTCCAGCCCTCTCCCACAGCCAAGTGCATGAGCCAGCAAAGGAGGAAGGAACATAAATCCACCTGGATTGAGGCCAAGCAAAGATGCTCCAGGGCCATTCCTCCCAACCAGACATGCTCTGGCCCTGTGCAAGACACTTTCCTCCTGAGACCTGGTTTTCTTCAACACTCATAGGTTCCTGGATCCTTTAGTGAGGGATCTGTTACACCCACGGTCACTGCCTGCCATATACCTCAACGAGCGTACTGGCCAGAGAAACTGCCCTAGTTATTGAAATAGTACACTCTACCCAACAGCCAAACACATGCAGCCTGGCTCACACTCCCAGCTCCAAGCAGCCACAGTGGGGCCGGAGGGGTAGGAAAAGAGCATTTGCTGTTTGCTGAGACCTGGGTGGACCTGATGGCCGGAGGCAAGAGTGACTAAGGCTGCTGTCACCCCAGCTGAGGTGCTTTTAGGTAGCGCTCCTGCAGATGGAGCCACTGGCAGTGTAGGAACTGGCGATTAGTAAAAAGAAAATGTTCAATGGCCCTGGACCTGGGCTGTCTGTCCCTCAGCCTGCCCCATCTTGCTTTTGGAAACTGCACATTCCAGCTTCCAAGAGGCTCTTACCATGAAGCTAAGTACAGGCTCTTTCAACAAGTATTCATAGAGAAGAAAAAAGAGCAGATGAGGACCCTGCCCAATCCCAAGAGATTTGTCTGCATTGGTTTTTGTTCAAGTAGAACAATCTTAACCTCAGCCAGAGCCCGCTCTCCGTCTGTTCTCAGGGGCAAAGGTGCCCTGTTTCCTTCCTCATGGTGGATGCTCTGTGCTGATTGTTTTATTTAGGAGCTGTGATTATGTGACCACAAACCTTACTAAATCGAATACAACCCTGAGCGTTGAGAAGAATCCGCACAGGACTCAAGGGAGGAAGCAGCTGGCTGGAAAGAAAGGCCATGAATTCTAATCCCAAGGCTTCCATCTGGCATTGACCTGGGACAACTCATTTACTCTGCCCTGGGGCTCTTTCTGGAACTCTGGGCCAGAGGCCAAGCAGGCCTGGGCTGTCAGGGGGTGAAGAGACCTGTCAGAACTCAGTCGCTGCTCTTCACAGCAAGCAGGAACCCACAACCAGAGCATGTGTTTACTGTCCTGGAGGGTCTCGAATTTTCTACTTAGCCTTCCTGACCTAGTGTTGAACTCCCAAGAGGTCCCCTGCCTGGCTCATGAGCCTGGTTGGAACCCTGGGTTTTTCAAAAGCACCGTGAATGGACAGATCAAAGCAACCGACCTGTTTCCCTCCAAGGGTTTTTGGTGGCTTTTATTTCAAGCTGGTTGTCCACTCCTCTAAAACTCAACATGAACTGAGACTAAGTCAGGTATGGCAGCACAATCTGTAATCCCAGCACTTGGGAGGGTGAGACAGGAGGGTCAGAAGGCTAGCTTGAGCTCTGTGAAACCCTGCCTCAAGCAAACAAACAAAAAGAGTCTCAGTTGTTAGATCGTGAGTAAATAATTGTAAATGAATAGTCTCTGCCTGTTCTGTTGGTGGTTTACAATGAGAAGTTGATCTGGAGCTAAATTGCTACCTTGGCCATGGTCTATAAGGGTTTTTAACTTTTTTTTTTTTTTTTTTTTTTTGGTTTTTCAAGACAGGGTTTCTCTGTGTAGCTTTGCGCCTTTCCTGGGACTCACTTGGTAGCCCAGGCTGGCCTCGAACTCACAGAGATTCGCCTGCCTCTGCCTCCCGAGTGCTGGGATTAAAGGCGTGCGCCACCACCGCCCGGCCGGGTTTTTAACTTTTAATTTTATGTATACGAGTGTTTTATCTGCCTGTATATCTGTACACCATAGGCATGTCTGGTTCCCCAGGAGGCCAGAGAGAGTATTGCATCCCCTGGTACCAGAGTATCAGATGATTGTGAGCCACCATGTGGGTGCTGGGAATTGAACCCACATCCTCCAGAAAAGCAGTTAGCGTTCTTAACCACTGAGACATCTTTCCAGCCCCTTTCTGGGGGCGGGGGAACTATGCCAAGCCTGCAGATGCGTGGATGTTTGGGGCCTCCTGCTGTATCTGTTTTCCAAATTAACTTCTGGAAGGCAGTTTTTCAGCTCTTAGCTCTAAGAAAAGCCCTAAAAGGATACACAGTTGCAACATTTGTCTAGGATCACCACTAGTCAAGGCCCTGGTTACCAGCCTTTGCCACCTATCTTACAAATAGACCCTTGAATTGTTTGTCTGCTATCAGATTACAGCCGGTGATTCTCTGTTCTAGACACTGGGAAGACGCCATGGAGAAAGACACAGTCCGCACTTTCAGGAACATTTACTAAATAACTTATACAAATAATCACTTAAAAAATTGTTAAGTGCGGGCTGGAGAGATGGCTCAGAGGTTAAGAGCAGTCTGCTCTCCCAGAGGTCCTGAGTTCAATTCCCAGCAACCACATGGTGGTTCACAACCAGCTGTAATGAGATCTAGTGCCCTCTTCTGGTGTGCAGACATACATGCAGGCAGAACACTGTATATATAATAAATACATAAATCTTTAAAAAATTTAAGTGCATGAAAAACTGAGGAGGGAGGGAATTGTGAGAATTCCAGAATTACAGATTGTCTAACCTGGCTCCCATGGGAAGCTTCTTAGAGACAACGTATTAATCGAGGCTGATGATGAAAGCTCTAAGAAGAGGAATATGAGGTGGGAGCGATCGGGGTGCCATTGGGATAAGGCTAGTGGCACAAAGTGCAGCAGGCCCAGGGAAGAGTGGTCCAGGGGCTAACGGGAGAGCGAGCCCTGCTCCTCAGCCGGCCACCGTCTTGGCCCCGGCTGAACCATCACTTCACGCAAACTGCTGTGCCTGGTCCCGGGGCGGGTGGGGGCCTATTCCTGCGCTGGCACAGCACGCTGTGGAAGAGTGTCCTCGTCCTAGCCTGGGAAGCGTTCGAGTGGATGGACTTCCATAGCAGCACAGCACTGAGGAAGGAAAGAGGCAAGACATGCCAGGCACTTGCCTTCCCTGCACATCCTCTCCGCATGCTTTCCCATTGCTTTGAACTGTTTATTAACACACAACAGAAGCCATTTTGCTGTTTAGATGGCTCTCTGGGAATTCCATGCCACTCCCACCCCCTCCTTAGGTGGATGGAAAAAAATCAGCTTTCAAGATATTTTATACTTGAATTTCAGAAACTAAATTACATTACTACATACAATGGGACGGCGCCATTGCCTGTTCCTATCTGTGTGCTTCAGGCCCCGCGAGGCTGATAGCATCAGTGTGTCAAAGCAGCTGGACCCACACAATTTGCAGCCAGCTGGAGCTGGGCCAGAGGTAGACAGAGTGGGGGTGTGAAACCCTCTCAGAATCTGGAGCACCCCAGGGTCTACTGTAGGCAGGCACCCGGGGTTTGGGGTTCTCTCCATAAATAATCTTTTCTTCTATCCGTAAAGAGAGAAGCTGTCTTAATGGACCTAGATGTAACCAGCTGAAAATGGCTCTCTGGAGCACTGAATCACAAAAGCACTAATAACAGTGTGCTCAAAAGGTTTTCTCTGGGGTCAGGAGAGACGGGCAAGGAAAGAATGGAAACTGTAACAAGTAAAAGACAGGCTCCTGAGGTCTTTTTTAAGATTTTTAAATTTTTATTTTATGTGTATGGATGTTCTACCTATGTGTACGTCTGTGTACCATGTGTGTGCAGTGCCCGTCAAGGCCAGAAGAAGACGCTAGTGCTCTAACCGCTTAGCAATCTCGCCAGCCTGTTTTTATGGTATTTTTGAGACAGGGTCTCACTCTGTAGCTTAGGCTGCTATCCACCTGTCTCAGCCTCTCCAATGCTGGGATTCCAGGTACTGGGTACCATATTTATATTTGGATGTTTAAAAACCAAAGTACTCCTGGAAATAAATATTCTGTGCTTCCTTGAAACCCAGATGTGAAGGTCTCCTAACCAGAGTTCTCACTAAAACCAGGTTGGAGAGTGGGTAGAGACAGTATTGTTTCCCTGCCAGGGAACATAGTAACTTTTGGAGTCTCCTTCCTAATTATAACCAAGATTTAATTCTACAGAACAAGCATTCCTCTCATAGCAGAAAGTCTTCAGATTATTGAGTTATTTCAAAAGCATCAAATGTCATAATACATTCATTCAACTTGGGAAGTACTTACAGGCCAATTTTTATAAATAGCAAATACAAGCTGTTCATGTCCAAAACATGATTATTTTCCCAAATGCATTTGCTCCCCAAGGTCAAGGTTTTGGGAGGAATTCAGCCTCAGTGAGGTTGCCAGTCCTCTGCCATAGCTCAAGCCTGCCTTCCCTCACCCCAGTGTTCCCTCACCCCAGTGTCTTCCCACTCACTCATGATCCAGTGTCTAGATGAAGGGACAGAAGGACAAACATGTACCCCTAGCTTTAGCTGCATGGTCTAAATTTCTCTGGCCATACTGCGGAAATGATGCTTACTGAATCCATCACTACACCCGAATACAAATTAGTAAAGTCATGATTGTTTTTTTTACCTTTGTTTGTTGTTTGTTTTGTGTGTCAGAAGGGTATTATTGAGGGTTTGAAAAGTAAGAAATTATGATTTCCAGAGCATAGGTTCCCAGGCTGAGCCTCCGTGTGGTTATTTATAATTGCTGGAGCAGGTGTTCTAGGTTCTGGGAAAATTGAGTTACTGTTTCTGTGTCTGTCCTGGCATCCCAGGCTACTCCTGCAGTGTGTGCTGGCCCCATCCAAGAACTAGAAGTTCAGACCATTGCTGACTGCTTTTCGCTATAGGCTGGGGAGCATGACCCAAGGCTATTGGGACTCTGGTGCATCAGAATTGAGTCAAACAACCACCCACCACTTGCTCTCACCTCTAGATTGGCCAGAGCCTGCTCAGCCTCCGTTGCCTTTAGCTCACACTTGCTAAGGAACAGTAGAACCTGCCGTGGATGCACAAGCCTCCTGAAGGGCATCCCTCTGTGGGAAGCTCCAAGCTTTGCAGGGATCGGATCCATCATTTCTGAGAATGAAATAAAGTTTTTGTGCAAATGTCAGCAAGCCTGAGAACGGTGTGTCCTGATTCCTCTCTCTGGACTTCAGACAACTGTTCCCCCCCCCCCCCACCGGTGTCTCCTGTCACTGTGGCAAAGGCCCTCCCCTGCAGAACTCTGCTCTGGCTCCTCTCTGTCTGCCGTTATTCTTCTCAAAACACAAACGTCCTTGTCACCACCCTCTCCCTGGTCCCTGCCCTGCTCACCATGGCTCCAGGTCTTCTTTTGCCCATCCCTGTATGTTGATGTTCTTCTGGTGGCTTTTTCTTTCCTCCAGCCCTTCAAATGTTTGAGCCAGCATGCCCTCCTGCACAGTCATCAAAGCGGTCAACCCATTTTCGTCTTTTTCTTATCCAGTGGCTTTATACTTCCCTTCATCATCCAAGTCAGCAAAGAAGCTGGTTATCACCCTCACCCTCATGTCCATCGGCCGTAAGCCCAGCGGCTTCCCTCCAGCCTCTTCAACCTGTGGACATGCCTTGCTCCGGCTCTTGCACCCCCCTGGATGCCCCTTCTCCAGTCTCTCTGCCCCCAGCTCAGCCACCTTACTAGTTCCTCTGTTACTAGTTATGCTGCTCTGCCCACGTCAGTCTGACAGGGCTGAAGGATCCCTTCAACCTCCTTTTCATCCCCTTCCCCGCTTTCTCCGGTGCTGCCTTCCACTTTCTGCCCTGGGCTCATCTTTCTCCCTCCCCTATGCCTTTCCCTTGCGTACTGTCTCCCATCCCACCCCCATCTTGAGGTATTGACTGCTTGGGTGGTGGCAGTATTTTCTTCCGTAGAGAATTCATTCAGCAGGAAGTTAGTGATGAAAAGGCATCCAATGTCATTTCCTAAGAAGGGCTTCAGGTGCAGGTTGAGCATAAAGACCTGATTGGACTAGGTGTCAGCCTCCCAGATGACTGCTTTGGAAGACAAGTCCCACTGCCCTATAAGTTCCGGCATGGCATTAATCTAGTAATATTATCTGATTCCTCTGGAGGCAAAGATTGAGGCATGGAAAAAATGGACAAATCAGGTTCAAATTGCCTTCAAGGTATGACTGAGCACTTTATATCGCCTGGTTCTTCACTTTTAGAAAGAGGATGATTGGTCTTACTCAGTTCAGGGGGATTAAATGAGATACAGGTAAGGCCTCCAGCACCCTGGCTGCACCATATAGTGATGTAGAAATAGAAACTTCTAGATAGTAATAGCATTGACCTCTAGGATAACTGTGCCTGGGACAAATGGTTCTAAACAACTCTGTACATGGCCTGGCTGGAAAGCTGCCTCCCCAGTACAAGCTTAAGTGGTCCCTCTGCCTGCTCTGTAAATGGTTGTTCCTCTTACCACTAAGAATGTAGCCAGGGTAAGATTGGGATACAGGAATCTTTGCAAGACTGTCTGGAGATAGTGTATGTATGGGAGGCCTGGCCTAGAGCCCCGCCATTCAAAAGCATAACCCCTGTACTAACATTGCCATCACCTGGGACCTGGGATGAAACGTGGGCCCTGGGCTGCAGTCCATAGTTACTGAATCAGACTCTGCACCTCACCAATCCCCAGGTGATCTGTGCACATATTTTTGTTGCTGGCTTAGGATAACAGGGATGTGGACTGCATGAGGGTGCCAAATCTATCTAGAAGAGGTGAATTCTGCATAGATGGGGTGGACTGTGGTAGAGGAATGAGACCAGGGCCCAGGCATCCTCTGAGATGTGGGTTAACTGTACAAGGATTAGGGATTGCACATGCTGTTTTTCTTTCACGATTTCTTCCCTGAGGGTGCCTTGGGCATGAGTTTGTACCCCTGAGTCATTCAGTCAGTGTCAGAACATCAGGCAGGGAGTGATGGGTGAGCCAGACTCAGCTACAATCCACCATCAGTCTGAGGAGACCCTTTAGCAGAGACCCCAGGACAAACAATCTACTTAGGCAGTTGATTATTTTCCTTGAGAGATGCGTAACGAGCTACTAATATATAACTCTGGATGTCCTAGAACTAGCTCTATATAGACCAGGCTGGCCTTGAACTCACAGAGATCCCTCTGCCTCTGCCTCCCTAGTGCTGGGATTAAAGGTGTGCCACCACGCCTGGCTCTCACCCCACCTCTAAAGTATTCTTAGAGTGCTTACCTAGCATGTCCAGGGCCCTGAGTCTGATTCCCAGCACCACAAACACATGAGAGCAGAGAAGGAAGGGAAGGAGAGAGAAAAGAATGAACAGAAAGAAAGGAATAAGTCAATAAATCATCTTCATGACAAAAACCAGGGCTCAGTCTTGTTGCCCCAGCAGATAGCATGCCCTACCCATTGCTGTTGTTCAGGAAATATCACATTCTTAAACAGTCAGTGAAATGAGGGATGGGGGGCTAGAGAGATGGCTCAGTAGTTAAGAGTACTGACTGCTCTTCCGGAGGACCCGGGTTCAATTCCCAGCACCCACATGGCAGCTCACAACTGTCTATAATTCCAGTTCCAAGGGACCCAATACCATGGCAAAACACCAATGCACATAAAATAAAAATAAATAATTTTTGGAAAAAAAGAAATGAGGGACAGAAGAAGAAATGATAATAGTAATAATAATAACAACAACAATAATAGAACATTTGGCCAGAGTTAAGCTTTAGAGCTGTAAGTGTCTTTATGAGTAAAAGATGGTATCTCTCTGCCAGGTGTAATGAGCATTAGAAAGTTAGAACAGGCATAAAGGGAAGCAAGGGCAGGGCTAGGAGACACCACAGAGAACCCATTGATCCCATCCTTTCAACTTTACTGTCCATTGTAGACAAGCGGCTCCTTATTCTTCCAATGCTGCAGGAGGGGGCAGGGGTGGCTGCTCTGGGCCGGCATCCCATGGATTCTGTCAGACTATTTCTTTTAGTCCTTCGAAGTCAGAACAAGATTCACGAACCAGAGCAGGCCAGGATCACTTCTTAAGTAACTGAACCATAGGAAGCAAAATGGCACATACCTGTAATCTCAGCACTCATGAAACTGAGGCAGGAGGTTTACTAGGAGTCCAAGGCCACGTCTTATACAGCAAGACACTGTCAAGAAGGAGGAAGAGGAGGAGAAGAGAGAGAAAGTCAACAACAAATCCCCTTTAGGGTTGGGGATTTAGCTCAGTGGTAGAGCGTTCAACTAGCAAGCTCACAGCCCTGGGTTCAGTCCTCAGCTCTGGAAAAAAAATAATCCCCTTTAATGATATTTAGGGCCAAGCCCCAAGTGAGCATCCTCAAGTGATTCTGCGGAGACACATGCCGGTGTCTGCTGGCATTTCTCCTGCTTTAGCTTCAGTCCCACCTGCCTATGACCGATCCCAAGCCCCACCCATGTGCCAGTTTCTGGGCAGTGTCTTCTGTGTGTGCCTCTTGCCTTACCTTGAAGAACCAGAATCCACATCCTGGAAGGAAAGGGAAAGATAGTCTCATCTCCAAACCCCAAACCCCCTCCAGCTCTCTTGGACTTAGAATCATTTCCCTTCTATGAAAAGCTTCATTCCGCAAAAGTCTGTGTTGGCTGAATCTGAATTTTAGAGATAGGGGACTATTTATCCCCTTACTGCCCACCCTGACACCATTTTCTCCTGTCTAGGTCCTGCTGGTGACTTGTGTGTGCATGTGTTTAAGTATACATAGCATAACATTTGCCATTTCAACCTATTGTTGATGTTTTTTTTAAGGAACTTCGTGTCTATACTTCTTTAATTAAATGACATCACTTTTCTCTAAAAAGATTGAAATGAGGTGGGTGGGGATAAATAGAATTCAAAGACCTTGTAGATCACAGGAGAGCATACGCTGGTCCAGGGTGAGGAAGGCGCCTCCTTAACATGTGGGCAGGGATGAAGGTCAGGGCTAAGGCAAACTAGGCTTCCCAGAAGGAACCAAGAGCTCTGTGCTCCTGGACCTTACCTTCTGGCCTTTATACCCAAGCTTCCCCCAAACGAAAGCTGCTGGACTTAAGCATTTGTCCCATCTCTCAAACAGGGACTCTTTGGTCCCAGGTTTCTAGTGAGTGTTGCATGATTTTTTTTCCTGGAGAGACACAAATGTCTATATACCCCACCTAGAGAAGGCACTGACACACCAGTGTCCAACTTGGTGAACCAGGGCCTTAATTGGGATTCCAAGAACTTGGGTGGGTCCCAGGCAGCTGCACCACTGAAGCATCATCCCAGTTGTTTCCTCATAGACTGGTGGTTAGAATCTTGGGAATGGTGTTGTGGGGTGGCGTTGGAAAGGGTTAGGGCCTGATGAGCATCATACCTCTCTTCTCCCGCCATGAGGGAGTGTTACTATACTCCCATATCTCCTGTGGGTCTTGGGAAGGTCATCACAGATGCTCTGAGATGGTGATGCTCATGTTGCTGGAGGAAACGGCTTCACTCCAGTAGGAGAGAATGAGTATCTGGAAATCATCTGGAAGACATACAGCCTGACTATGAAGAATGGGTGCTAGATCTTTAGGAGACACTGGCTGGCTGAGGAGGCAGCCCAGTGGGCAAAGTGCTTGCTACACAGGCATAAGGTCCTGAGTTTGCGTCTCCAGCACCCACATGAATGACACAAAGGCTTGTAATGCCACAAACGGGGAGGTGGAAACAAGCAGCTCCCAGCAAAACTGGCTGCCTAAACTAGCTGAGTTGGTGAGCTATAGGTTTAGCTAAAGACCCTTCCTCCATGTATAAGGTGGAAAGTGATCACCTGATGTCAACTTATAGCCTCCACATGTATGTGCACACAAGCGTACCCACACCTGCACACGTATGTGTGGCTACACACATTCATTCATGCATGGAAAACATACAAAAATAAATAAAAGTAACCCCCCATGGTCCCATATCTTTGCATATCCACCCTAGAGCTGAAAACTAATATGTAAAAGACCTGAGCATGGTCGTGCATGGCTGTAATTCAAGTACTTGGCAAGGAAAGGCATGAGCACCAGGAGTTCAAGGCCATTCTTAACTGCACAGTGAGGTTGAGGCCAGCATGGTTTACATGGGACCCTGTCTCAAAAAAGAAAGAAAAAGAAAGAAAGAGAGAAAGAGAGGGAGGGAGGGAGGGAGGGAGGGAGGGAGGGAGAGAGAGAGAGAGGGAGGGAAGAAGGAAGGAGGGAGGGAGGGAAGAAGGAAGGAAGGAAGAAAGGAGGGAGGGAGGGAGGGAGAAAGGGAGGGAGGGAGGAGGGGGGGCTGGAGAAATGGCTCCGTGGTTAAGAGCAGTGGCTGTTCTTCCAGAGGTCCCAGGTCCAGTTCCGAGCACCCACACAGCTGCTCACAACCATCTGTTGTTCTAGTTCCAGGGAATCTGTTGCCCTCCTCTGGCCTCCCTGGGCACCAGGCACACATGTGGGATGCAGACACTCATGCAGGCAAAATATCCATACACATATTTTTTTTTAATTTAAAAAAAGAAAAGAAGAAAAAAGAGAAAACGTGGCAGGTGAGATGACTCAGTGGGTAATGGTGCTTGTGGCATGAGCCCCTTGACCTGAGTTTAATCCTGGGATCCCACATCAAGGTAAAAAGAGAGAACCAATTCCACAAAGTTGTCTTCTGACCTCCATGTGTGTGCACTCACACATCATACATGCACATACACAATTTTTTTTAATTTTAATGTAGGGACTGCCACACAAGCTTCAGTAATGTCCAGGTCAGTCTGCTTAGTTCTCCTGGCCATAGTCTGAAAGCAAAGGAGACGCTTTATGAGGTTGGCCTCCTGGCTCTGCCATCTCCATGGTTCCCGTAGCTGGATGCTGACATGAGCAGGACCCACTGAGCATGGCAAGTGCTATGACCAGCTACCAGGCAGTACTGGGGAGGCGCTTAGGCCTCCCCAGACTTCGGTGTGACAAACCTGCCCTCCTTTTGTCCCCCATTGGTAGTCTCGAGGCAGGAATATTTTGTCAGGTGGGTGATCCCCGGGGGAATTCTATTCTTTGAGAGAAGATTCCCCAGAGGGGAGCAGGAAGACGAGAGCGGGAGCTCTCAGAAGATGATGGATAGGTTTGGTGGCCTGGAATTCCCTGCCACACAGTGTGAAATAAAATATTAAAAACCAACCATATTCTCACTCATGACTAGGAGCATTGTAAATTGGAACAATCCTTTGGGGAAATAATTTGTAATATATATCTCAAGAATCTTAAAAACATGCATGCTTTTGACTTTGTAATTTTATTTATGAAATGGTTCCAAATGAATTTTAGTGTGGCATCATTGACGATAGTGAAAAATTGCAACATACCTCTCCCTGATGATATTTGTACAGCCATTAAACTGATAGCAACAAAGGCAATTTTAGAGTATGGAGAACTAATTATGTTGCAGTACTAACGTGTGTGTGTTGTATGTGTATATGGACACATATATGTACATGTGTGCATGACCAAGCATGTGTATGCTGGAGGTTGATGTCAAGTGTCTTCTGTCACTTGTCACCATATTTTCTGAGACAAGGTCACTGCACTGGACCTGGAGCTCACTGTTTGACCAGAAAGCCCTCAGAACCCCCATCTTCCTCCCCAGGCTTGGTTACAGGAATATGCCTCCATGTCTTGCATTTCATGTGGGCATTGGAGATCCAACCTTAGGTCTTCACACTTGCACAACAAGCCTTTCACCCATGGGACCATCTCTCCAGCCCCCAACACTGACTGTTAAAAATACAGAGTAAGCCAGATATGGCAGCACATGCCAGTAATCCCAGCATGCTGTAGGCAGACATAAGTGGATCATGGGTTTGAGGCCAGCCTGGGCTACAGAGTAAGGTTCAGGCTAGTCTAAGATACATGGTGAGAACCTGTCTCAATAAACCAATAACTAAAATAACATAAAATACAGAATAGGCCTGGCACAGTGCTGCTGCCAGAAACTGAAGTAGGAGCCTAGTTTGGTGCCACCCTGTCTCAATAAAACAATAGTAATACGGTGATCAGAGCAGAAGATACCACGTGCTTCTCTTTTGGTTTTTTTTTAGAGTGTGTGTGTGTGTGTGTGTGTGTGTGTGTGTGTGTGTGTGTGTGTGTGTACACATGGGCATACACGTGCATCCATATGCCTGTGGAGGCTGGAAGAGGGTGTTGCATCCCCAGGAGCTGGAGTTATACACATTAGTGAGTCACCAATGAATGTGGGTGCCGGGAACCAAACTCTGGTCTTCTGCAAGAACAGCAAACATGCTTGACCACTGAGCAGCCCATCCATGTTTTCCTTTAAATGTGCTATGCATGTATATTAGTTTGTGCTTTCTGGTTATAGAAACAAAATTCAACTCAAGTTATTTTACCTAAAAGAAGAGACTAGTCTAAAGGGCACTAGAATTCCTTTAGGGCTTTCCTTTTCCTCCTATTTGTGGTACTGAGAATTGAACCCAGGACTTTGTGCATGCTAAGTACTCTACCACAAAGCAACACCCCTGACCCCAACACTATGGTTTTCAGTGAAGTGCTCAAGGGTAGGGCAGCTCTGGAGCCAGAGCCTGACCTGGGCAGCGCTTTCCATCTCCTCTTCCCGCTGGCCACAGGCATTCTGTTAATCCCACTTGCCAGTTCTCAAGGACATGGCTGGCTCTGTCTGCATATATCCAGAGAGGTGGGACCACACAGAATCAGCCCATCCTGTGCCCTCTTCCAGCTTGAAAAAAGAGGAAACTCCAGAGAGCTACCAGCTGTAGTATGCACAAAAGACCATTACACTAGACTAGTAACAGACACTGTCTCAAAGTGGTGAAATAAAGGTAATTTTTAAAAACTGAGCATTGGGGCTGGAGAGATGGCTCAGTGATTAAAAGCACTGGCTACTCTTCCAGAGGACCCGGGTTTGATTCTCAGCACCCACACAGTGACTCAGCAACTATCTGTAACTCCAGTCCTAGGAAATCCGATGCCCTTTTCTGGCCTCTGCAGACATCAGGCACAAATGTGGTTCATAGAGTTAGATGCAAGCCAAACCCCATGCACATGGAAGGAAGGAAGGAGGAAGAGATGGATGGAGGGAGTGAGGGAGGAAAAGAAGAAAACAAAAACAAAACAAAAAACCCAACCTCTTACATGAACAACCTGAGTTCCTAGACCTCAGATGTAACATGAGAATCCTTTGTGAGTGCGTGTGAGCATGAATACATGCGTGTGTACATGAATGCATGTGTGTGTTTACCCCCAAGTGCTCTGCACAAGTGTAGTGTGTACTTCCTCCTGCATTCCCCTGCCGTTGTGTGGCCCACACTGGACAGAATGGACAATGTGTTGATTTTGTTTGAACTGAGTGTTTTATTAGAGGAAAAACTCAGAAGACTGGAGTTGAACTAGTAAGAGAAGGTTCCTTGAGCAGGGACTCTCTGCCCTCACCCCAGACTCGGGCTTTATAAGCCTCCAGCCTTTCTGTTCCCCTGATCTTTGTAAGAGCCCCAAACATCAGAGATTGTCTACCTTGTGTCTCCCTGATTTTCCCTCCAGCTCTTCTTTGGAGACCTTACCCACGAGAAGTCTGTCTTTCCCTATAAACGAGATCCCTAAAGACCTCCCTATGTCCCCGGAAGATGGAAGTCCCAGCCAGTTACTTGGCTCTGGAGGGGAGATGGGGCAAAAACAGGAGACGAGGCTTCTCTCCAGCGGTGGACACTCGGTGAAGCTAATGTGGTTTTGCTAGCTCGCCCTCTTAATCATATCTTACTATTTCTAGTTCTACACACTGCCGAGAGTCGTCTGGGTGGACAGGTATAGATCTGAGCAAGAGTACTAAAGCCACAGGTAGCCGGAGAGCTGCCCTCCGGACAAACTGTGACAAGGACAGAGCTGGCCCTCTCCCATCAATATACCTACCTCCCCTGATTTTCTATTTCTTATCAGCATTATCTTTGCTGACTACAACGTCCTGATATTTTGTCTCTCTTCCTTTCTGATTTCACCCAGGGTGACATGACTCTATTCCAGAGGCAGCCATTTAGCATTCCCAGCTCAGAATCTCCTTCTCCAGCTCCCTCTGAAACTGGAGGGAAATTCACTATGTGCTCTGTGAAGAAAGGTCAGATGCTGCTGCTGTGTGCGTCTTACTTCATTCGAAGTCCATTTCAGTTACCTTCTTCCTGAGAATTGCTGCTTGGAAATGAAGACAGAGGTTACGTTCCCCTGTGGGGGAAACCAAAATTGAGTACTTCCTGTACCTGAACCAACCACGCTCAGTACACAAAACATAAGCAGCATTGTTCAGCACCTCGGAGAGCGCCTTTCATCCCCGAGGCTGGATCACGATGCTGAAAGGTGAAGTATCATCAGCATGACCGGCCACTCCCACCATCCGCCAGCATCCTCACCGACACCTTGGTGCTCACCTCTTCCTTTTCCTGACAAAGCCTTTGGAATGAACTCCCTCAACTTTCCACTGACCTTTCTGACCCCGAATTGTCTGCATCTCCCCACATCAGCACCTCCCTGGCCTCTCTGTAAAGAGCCTCCCTCTTCTAGTTGAAGGTCTGGCTGTCTGCTCCAGACTCCTCCATGTGCCCCATGACAGTCTCCTTTTAGATACTTAACTCTTTCCTTTTAGTGTAGGACAGTGGCCGTGTGTCCCCAGCCCTAAAGGACTCCTACAGCTTTGAAGTTTCCTGTGGCTATCATCCATTCTTGTTTCTTCCTTCTCCCATGCACTCCTTGAAATATCTACCGGCTGCCTCAACTTCCCACTGTACCTTCCCCTCCAAACCCCCTGTAACCTGCTCTCTGTTCCTGTCCTTCAACTGAAACTGTGTCCAGGGCTGCCTAGGATGTCTTTGTTTCTAAATTTCATCTTTATCTTGTGGACCAGGCTTCTCTTTGGGGCACTTGAAACTTTACAGCTTCCCACTTGTGCTCCTACTCACTCTCCTCCACGTGTTCCCAGAGATGTCTGCTCCTCGAGGCTTCACCCCAGATTCTTATCTTTTCCATTCTGTCCATTCTCTCTAGGAAGATTATCCTCCCCTAAGCTTCAGTCATGACCAGACTTTCTCCCAGTTCCCGATCCCCAAAGCCTACTGACTGGTGATATCATCTGTTTCCCAAAAGATACCCCAGACACAGAAATCTCCAAATGAGCTAGCCTGGTTTTCCTGGGCGGTGTGCTCCTTCTGCTGCTCTTCTGAGTAGTTAGTATTTGCTCTGCATATTCCAGACAGGAAGCTAGAGGCATACAGACACTCCTCGTACACGTTGGTCTTCAGAGTATACCTCTGTCTTCTGCTTCTTAGTTTAGGTCCCTGCTGGCTTTCCTTTGCACAAATTATCTCTACCTACAGTCTCATTCTCTCGACGTGTCTCCCACATAGCTGCTGTAAAGGGTTCGTCATCCCAAATATGTTCATGTTACTCCTGTGCTTACGTTTTGCTTCCCCCATTATCTTCTAAGAAAAAAATCAAAGTCAAGACCCACCTTCCACCGCGATCTGAGCCCGCTTTACTTCTATACTTCTGCCTTCCCGACTTCAGCTAGAGCAAAACTGACTGCTTCTGCAAAGTGCTCTGCCAGATGCAGGCTTCTGAACTTTTGCAAATGTTCCTAAACGTTCTTCCCAGGAGCTGCCGATCCAAGCCGGTGTTTTGAGGCCACTCCCCATTTCTCCCTTGGTCCTGTTCCTTCTGCCTTCTGAGGCAAGGTCTCATTATGTGCTCCTGGTTGACCTGGAACTCACTCTAGACAAGACTCATAGAGATCCGCCAGCTTCTGCTTCCCTGGTGTTGGGGTTAAAGCGTGGCCACCACACCCAACTCCTACTTTTTATGTCATTTTACCTTGATTGGCAATTATTGGACACTCCTTGGAGACAGGCCTATTGTCTATTTATCTCTGTGATACCTAGACTAGAGTTGTTATGAATAAGGAAAATGTAAGCATGGTGGAAGAAGACAGAATGCTCCCTAGTCAATCCCTTCCCCAACCCTGTGGAGAGAGTCCTTCCCACAGATAGCTCCACATATAAGCCACATATCAACCTGTGTGGTGCTAGAGCTGCAGCTGTGGGCTACCGGACACTCCCAGAGCATATTGCGCTTATACAGATAACATCTTTATAGTTAATGCAGGTGTGGTGCTCAGCATTTACTATAGTGAGACATAAATCCTCACACACACCTTCGATGTACATTTCCATTTATAGTGAAGAAACCAAAGTACAGTACTAGTAAAGGACTGAGCTGGGATCTTAGGCCAGGGGCAATGTCTCCAGAGTCTTGGTGTGTGTGTGTGTGTGTGTGTGTGTGTGTGTGTGTGTGTGTGACAGAGACAGACACAGAGAGACATAGAGACAGAGATGGAGAGACAGAGCGTAGATACATGCTATAGTATTCATGTGGAGGTCAGAGGACAACTTTTGGGAGCTGGTTCTCTCCTTCCAAGTGGGTTCCAAGACCTGAACTCAGGTTCTTGGCTGGCACTTTTGCCTGCTAAACCATCTCACTAACCCCATAGCCTATACCTTTTGCCACCACAATCTCCTTTCGGGCCGTGTGGCAAAGGGTGGGGTTGGGTGGGTTGTCTTCCTTTCATCAGATAGCCTCTTAGCACAGAGAGCGTGGTCACACCACCCAAGCCTTTCCCGTGGAAGAGAGGTATAGTGTGACCATTCGGGAGGCAGTCACACTGTCTACTGGGTATTGTGGGTTTCAGAGGCTCATGGATCTGCATAAGGAACCAAGAAACAAGTCTCATGTGCTTTGTTTTTGCCATCCAGAGTTCATCTGGAGCAGACTGTAGACAATCATCCAGGAAAGCATCCTCTCCTGTCACTTCCCAGGCCCTTCCCTCTTACCTGTGAGCCTTAAAGACAGAGTTTCTTCCTTCATGCCCACTTTTTGCTCATCCGCATCTATTCAGCTCACCGTGGGTCTCCTGGGTCCCAACTTACTTTATCTGCTATACTACCCCAGCTGTGACAAGGCCAGGCAGCTGAGACCCTTGAAGAGTTCATTCAGCCCCAGGGAAGGTATACAATTGTGGAGGTTTGCATGCAGGCTGATGTATGGCCCCACAGGAGGTGCAGCCTCCCAGAGGGCCCTTTCTGTTCCAAGTCCTGGTCAGGCTCTCCTCAGCATCTTCCTTTCTAGCAAGGCCGTTGGTTCCATTCGTTCCTCCCAGGGCCCAGGTGTCCTTTATTTATTTGTTCATCTATTATGGGGTGGGGGAAGAAGAAGACATTGGGTCCCTTGGAGCTGGAGTTACAGGTGGTCTTGAGCTGGCTGATGTGGATGCTGGCAGCTGAACTCAGGTCCTCAGCACAGCATGTGATCCTAACTACTAGCCATCTCCCAGTCCAAGTTTTCCTTTTATGTTTGCTTGCTTGGTTGGTTGATTTGGTTTTTTGGTTTTTTGTTTGTTTGTTTGTTTGTTTTTATTTCTTTGTTGTGTTGTTGTTTTGAGACAAGGTTTCTGTGTAGCCCTGGCTGTCCTGGAACTTGCTCTGTAGACCAGGCTGCCTAGCCTTGAACTCAGACATCTGCCCCCCTCTGCCTCCCAAGGGCTGGGATTAAAGAAGTATGCTATCCTGCCCAGTTCAATTTTTCTTATTTTTAAAAACAAAAAATGGATAGAGGGTATGGAGATGGCTCATGGGCAAAACGGTCGCTGTGCAAGCCTATGTCCCTGAGTTCAGATCCCTAGTACCCATGCAAAAGCTGAGCTGACGGTGTGTGCCTATAACCCCAGTGCTGGGGGAATAAAGTGGTGAAGAAGGCACATCTCTGGGGCTCACCGGCCAGCCAGTCTAGGCTAACTGCAGAGCTCCAGAGTCAGTGAGAAGCAATAGGTACAGCCACTCAACAGGACCCTTCAGCCTCTCTACACACACAAGCATAGTGAGTGCACCCGCACCCGCACCCGCACCCGCACAGATCGGTACCCGGATCTCACTAGCGATGTTTTCGGTACTTTCCATAAAGCATTTTAAAAGACTAGACTGGATTAAATCAGTGAATTTTGAACATTTCATTCTTATTATATTTATTTATTTGTGAGGGCTGGGGAGGCGCCACAGTGCACATGTGGAGGTCGAGAACAATTTGCAGGAGTTGGTGCTCGCCTTCCACTCTGTGGGTCCCAGGGATTGTCAGCTTTAGTGGCAAGCGCCCTCACCTGCTGAGCCATCTCCCAGGGCTGTAGTTAGTGGGTTTTTCTTAAGCAACAAAACACTTTTGCGAACCTGAATTTTGCAGAAAGGTTAATATAGACGTGAACTAACAATGGCTTTCTTTGATTGAAGGGAACCCAGGACCCTGTAACTACCATTCCTACATATACACCCCACTTACATTTCCAGCCCCACCCAAAGCACAGGGTTCTGGGAATACAGGTTAATGAAAATTGCTGGACCACACTAACTCTAAGGATGCTTCTGGCTCTTTTGCTTCCTCTGGCTATGTTGATGTTGTGCTGGCCATTAGCCTATAGCCCGAGCTATTAATCTTCTCTGCAGCCTTTGGAGGATTTGTTTGAATGGTTGTAGAGACGTGGATTGCTGTTAGGGACGTATTTTAGGCCCTGTCTCTGCTGAGTGTTTATTAATAATCTTGTTAATCCCCACTCTGGTTCCCGGATCTAGCTAACGCCTGTCGGAAGTCCTTGGGGGGCATTTTAAATTCTCTCTGATTCTTGGAGCCAGACACTTCCTTCTGCCTGAGTCCTCTCTGCTACTTCTGTTCATGAATATTTTACATTTAATCTCTGTGCAATGGTCATGGTGCACTGCCTGCATTTCTCAGAGAAGACACTCAGAAAGTCTACAGCTTTTGATGGCGCTGTGCCAAAGACCTTTGTAGTCGCCGCTTAAATGGCCTTCTACCATGGACAGTGATGGAGGGGCAGCTGGATGGGGAGTTTGGTGTGGAGCTTCTCAGCCTGGGGCTTTGATCCTATGGTTTCACTCAGGATCAAACACTAGGGGGAACTGCCAGTGGGCCTTGAGAGCCATAATGGGGTCTCCAACCAGAGATACTCAGCAGCTCCCCAGACCTTGTCCTAGGTTCTGTCCTTCCTGAGTTTTCTGCCACACATGTTAACCACTGACACCTGCAACCTCAGAGAAGGAATTGATGTACCTATCTGTGCTGGGTCAGTATACTTCAGCCCAGTTGCCTAGAGGTTTGTGTTCTCTAAAATCAACCTCAGGGAAAAACAGTGAGACCAAACATTCATGTAGCAGGTAGAATAGAGAGGGTCAAGGAGCAGGTTCAAGATTAAAAGGCTGCAATTTAGAAGTCATCAGTATAAAATGTCAATCCAAACTGCAGGAAGCGTCAGGTTTCTTCAAGGAGAAAATGGAGTCAGAAGGGTGCGGCCCTGCTGAGGAGACAAAGAGATGTAGATAGACACAGAAATAATCAGATGGCCCGTGGGAGCATAGCGTCCTGAGGAAGCCAGTTTCAAATGAATGCACTGTGTGTCCTACCTAACAAAGGTTACAGAAAGGATAAAAGACTGTGACCGAGGAGCCTAGAAATGGACCAGATCTTCCCTAGTATGGTGCCACCAGCATGTTTACAGGATTGCCCATCTGAAAATTCCTCCCTCTGGATGTCTTGGGGGTGAGCTCACCCTGTGGCCCAAGAGTAATGTCAGAGCCCAGCCATCAAGTCTCTGTCTCCCCCATGGGTAGCAACTGAGAGGCCATTGGGGCCTCAGTGTGGATAAGGGCCACTGCAGACCAGCTTCTCCAAAGTGCAGTTTGAAAGGAGTCTCCCAGGGAGCTCTGAGAGTTGGGGGGATAAGGATTGCCACATAGGAAGTTATCTGAAATTTGGGTGCTTCTGAGATGCAGGTACTTCTGAGATGCAAGTACTTCTGAGATGCAGGCATTTCTGAGATGCAGGCATTTCCAAGATGCAGGTACTGCTATGCCTCACCTGTCACAGAGCTCCTGTCTCTCTCTCACCTCACCATGGCTAAGGGGTAGGGACTGAGGCAGAGAAAGGTCCAGGCTCTTCTCGAAGGGACTTGAAAGCCACTGTGGCAGCCAAGCCCACCCAGGAACAGACAGACGGTCAGGATTTCCCTCTCAGACATCTCGATTCTCCCTCACTGTAGTAACAAGTCGCGCTCGTGCCCACTCTCTTGTTTTTATTTTATTTTTGTGTGTGCGATGTGTTTGTGTGCGCACAGTCATGTGTGAGAGAGCAGGTGTGCTCCTGTCATGCGTGCGTGTGAAGGTCAGGGTAACTGGGAATGGATCAGTCCTGGCATCTACTGCCCTTTATTTTTTTTATATGCCAGGCTAGCTGGACTGTGAGCTTCTAGAGCTCCCGTTTCTGCCTCCATCTCACACAGTAGGAACACTGGGTTGTGGACACTCAGTGCTCCCGGCTTTCCCTGAGTTCTGGGGATCTGAACTCAGGTCCTCCTGCCTGCACAGCACACACGTCAGCCATGGAGCTGCTTCTCTAGACCTCACTTCATTTTAAATGGGTCTCCAGGAGCTACGCAGATCCCCGGACCTGATACTGGGGCCGCTCCTAGAGCATTCTATCTGCCTGTCCGTCTGCTTTCTGGGTCTTCAAGGACAGAACAAGCAGCAGGATCCTCTGCAGTCCTTGTACCTTTGGTTGGCCACTCCAGTCCCTGGGTGAAGATGGCAGCACTCAGTGCATTGGTCACGCTGGTACTTAATTCAGAAACTCACAACCAGCCAGAGTGCAGAGAAGAAGTGTCAGTGGGCTGCCCAGCCACAAATGGAGCCTTTTGTCACCTCCCCACAATGCACAGGGACAGTTGAGGAAGAGGGGGCAGAAAAATTATAAGAGCCAAAGGTCAGGGGGCACCAGACCGAAACGGTGTCTTCTGGACTCATAAACACACAGCAGCTGTGGCTACCTGCACAAGGCTACATAGACCAGGGCAGTCCATGTTGTAGCGGGCGTGGAGAGGGGCTCTCGATCCTGCACCCCTAACTGGGGAACTATAGGCTGTTTATGGCTTCTGGGAAGGGCAGAGAGAGTCAATTTTCTTTTTTTATAAATGTAATCTTTTTTTAAATTTATTTATTATGTATAGTGTTCTGTCTGCACGTATCTCTGCAGGCCAGAAGAGGGCACCAGATCTCATTACAGATGGTTGTGAGCCACCATGTGGTTGCTGGGAATTGAACTCAGGACCTTTGGAAGAGCAAGCAGTGCTCTTAACCTCTGAGCCACCTCTCCAGCCCGAGAGTCAATTTTCTTTTAAGACTGTGGCTGTTGGTGGGTCAACTATGCTCCGGTGGAAAGCCCACACCCAGAAGTATAAGATCAGCACAAATTGAACTCTTGGGTTATTAAAAAAAAAAAAAAAGGAACACAAAGTTGAGGGAGGAGCGAGGTAGGGATGGATCTGGGAGGAGTAGGGATGAATATAATCGAAAATCATTACATGAAATTCTCAAAGAATAAAACTGTTTTAAGATTCATTTTACTTGTATGGGGGTTTTACTTGCATGTACACCATATGTGTGCCTGGTGCCACAAAGATCAGAGAGAGCATCAGATCCCTGGATCAGAAGGTTGTGAACCACCGTGTGGGTGCTGGGGATCTAATCCAGGTCATCTGCAAGAACAATTCTCTTATCCACTGAGCCAAGTCTACAGGCCTGAGAATAAAACCATTTTAAAATAAGAGTTGGTCATCCTAAGAGAAGCTCGTCTTTAGCTCTTTCTAAAATTGTGAATCTGACAATTATGAAAAAATACTGAAAGCATCTTTGTGTGTTCCAGAAAAAGAATTATAACAAAAATCCTGTTGCCCGTAATAAATGATTGTAAAACAGTAACATCTCAAATCGATTCAAGTACTGCTTAACCTGGATAAAAATCTCTAATTCCCCACAAAAACAGAAGGTGGTCACCAGCTTTTCCGAATATAGATGACGTGAGACAGGGTGAGCCAGGACCTTGGGTCTCACGCACAGGGCGAGGGCACTTTGGAGAGACGTTGAGGCCAGCCGAGGACTTGGGGCAACACAGAATCTGGCCCAGAGTTGGAGGCTCGTGTGAGCTCATACAAGGGAGATCGCAAAGGCCACATACCCCAGAATGGGGTTCTTTGGGTTCTGCTTCCGGGGCAGCACAAAACCACATGGCCACCTGCTGGTTTGGTTCCCATCCAGCCTCCCAGGGCACACTCCTTAGGGCTCCTCTGGGAACTTCAGAAGTACTTATTCGGAGCTTTTTTTCACCATTTTTTTAGTCAGTGGCTGAACTCTTGAGGTCTTACCTGGATTGGCCAGTTGGTTGACTGGATCCCGCAAAGAGGAAACAGAAAAAGAAGGACTCTCTCAGGGGAGACCTGCTCTGACCTTAATCTACCCTTAAACTCAGAGGGACATAGACAGACCTTCTTCCTAGGAAATACATAGAAAAGCCTGAGAGCCAGACAGCGCGTATGTGAATTTGTAGAGGAAGTCTTGTGAGTTTTGGCAAGTTTGGGCTTTCTAGAGCAGCCTGGGTTACACAAGACTCTTGTTGGATGTGGGTTGGACATACATCTTAGCTTTTCTATTGAGGTCATAGTAAATGGGTCTGCCTCTCTCTCCCTGAATACTGGCCTGCTGCTGAAGCAAATGCTCCCGGAAACTCAGGGCAGATGAGAAGGTTTGTTTCAAGGCTCTGGGCAACCCCTGGGATCAGATGCTAATAGTTCCCTGTCTCTCTGCTTTCTCTCCCATAGGACCCAGCCGCCGCCTCGATCTCAGACGGAGACTGTGACGCCCGGGAGGGTGAGTCAGTAGCCATGAATTACAAACCCTCCCCGCTCCAAGTGAAGCTGGGTGAGTGTGTCTGGGGGATGAGGGTGATGTGGGAAGTGAACAAGGTGCTCTCGGGCTGGGTTTACAGCAAGGTGCTACAATTAAAGTAGCTCAGGCTAGCTCAGGCTAGCTGATTCCAAGACTACACCTCCAAGTAAGTCATTGGCACTCCTAGGCACCTTATGTCTTGCAAGACAAAGAAGGCAGTAATGGTCCTCTGCAGAGGCTTTAGGAGAGGTCTCTGAAGCTAGAGGCACCAGGCGTTCAAGGCGTGGCTGCAAGTGTGTAAAGCACAGAACCCCAGGACAGGACTCAGAAGGACCAGCCAGGAGCCTGCATCCCAAAGATACAGCTGATGCTATGTTTGAGGGGCAAGTCTCAGGACCCGGATGGCGCCTGTCTGGGGACATTGACCCCTTCTTAGTGAACCGGAGAAGCCCTCTCCTTTCCAGGTGTCTCATTGCCTTTCTCTTAGGGTGGATTCCATGTCCATTCTGACGTGCATTCCCTGTTTTGAAATCACATGACTCCCACAGCTCCCCAAAGCTCCCTGGCTGCAGTTCTTTCCCTCTTCTCTGCTGAAAACTGCCCCTCCCCCTGCATGAACCAAAATCTCATTGACCCAAGGCTGCTAGAGACAGCAGATTTCCACTGAAAAAATGATTTCCTGAAGAAAAATTATAGCGTGTCACACAGGAGAGAGCTGACGGCTGAATACAGGTCACCACTGTCCTTAAAACCCCTCCATCAGTCCAGCCATCTTTCTCAGAACAGCTCTAGCTGCCCACCACAAATTGAGATCTTCCTCAGTTAGACTGAGCCTCTTATCTCCTTAACAAGCTTCCCCTCCACAGCTATCACGATTCCTTTCCACGGGACCTGTTCTTTCAGTCTATTCAAAAAAATACAAATGAAACAGACCTTGCCTCTTCCCTTCTAGACTACATCCAGGCTGATTTCTAAACAGAACAGCAGTTCTCTCAATGGAATTGTCTGTCTTCCTAGGACATTCTATTCAGAATACAGCTAGTTTTGTTTATTATTGTTTAATGCAACAATAAAAAGTATTTTAAATGCATATAAGTTCTCTACTCTCTCCAGAGGCAACCATTCCAAGTTCTTGTGGTTTCATTTTGTACTTTAGCAAAAATGTCATTGCATTGTACACATTTTGTGAGTCATGTTCACTCCCACTACATAATGTCTCAGAGCCCCTATAGAAAAGGACTTCGTTCTTTTAAATGGTTGCATAGTAGTCCATAGTCTGAGCCTTGCCAGATTATTGTCTGCATTTTTTCATGATTTCAGACAAACTTAGCATGCTTTTAAAATATCATTTTTATTTCCTTCACCATTATATTAGCACCAAAGCTCATGAAAATTCACAACTTGTCTCATTTGCGATAAAGAAAATCACCAAGAACTTTAAGGCAAATTGCACCCCCTAGAGGCTAGATGTAGTAATGGCAGTCCTGCCTGCTGGAGAGAGGCTGGAAAAACCCCTTGTAGAGTAAGAGGCAAAGAAAGCGGGAAGTAGGATGAGAGAGCCTCAGAGGCGTGGGAATCAGGGAACATTTCAAGTGAGTCACAGGAGCTGTAATGCCCCCCCCCCCATCCTTATGCTCTTGCTTTTTTTTTTTTTTTTTTTGCTTAGTTAGTTAGTTAGTTAGTTAGTTTTGTTGTGTTGTGTTTTTCATAACAGGGTTTCTCTGTGTACCCCTCGATGTCCAGGACTTGCTCTATAGACCAGGCTGGCCTCAAACTTAGAGATCCAGCTGTCTCTGCCTCCCAAGTGCTGGAATTAAAGGCGTGGCCACCACTGCCCGGCTGCTCTTCCTTTTCTGAGATAACTTCCACTGTGTTTCTGCCATAGAACAAGCCCTCTTCCTAGATCTTGGCTTTACTTAACATGAGTAGGAAGAGTGGCTGCCTCCTGCTGAGCCCCGGCAGCTCCTGGTGGTAACGGCTGTCATGTGCCACTACGTGGGCCACCAGATGCCCAGCTCCACGGTGTAGTATAGGCCCTGGGCCCCCAGGAGAGCTCGCAGGCTGGTCAGAGGCCAGATGGGCTCCTCCAGCCTCTTGCCATGAACCCCTTGGTAGCTCCTTCCCCTTCCACGTCGATCCCAAATGCCGGAGTCCCAGTCAAGGCTTTTGTGCTCTGAGGTTTGTTTCCTCTTGTCTTGTTTTCTGAGATTGTGTGTGTGTGTGTGTGTGTGTGTGTGTGTGTGTGTGCTCTGAGTTTATAACCATTGGACGCCTTCCATCCCTGTGATATAGTACTTGATGAGTAATTGGTGATTCTGGTGTGTGAGTGAATAATTAACTGAATAAATGATTCCTTTCCCAGCTCCACCTCTTTACCTCCTCTCCTCTCTACCCCATCCACAGCTGTGTTCACTTCTTGATTTGTTTTTGTACATACTTCTTTCCGGGGGTGGGCAGGAACCCTTGAGACAGGGTTTCTCTGTGTAGTCCTCACTCCCTAGAACTCACTCTGTAGCCCAGGCTGGCCTCAAACTCAGAGAACCATCTGTGTCTGTCTCCCAAGTGCTGGGATTAAAGACATGTGCCACCACTGCCTGACTCATGATTTCCCTCTTAATGTCCTCTTTCCTCCAGAAATTCCTCCCTGGCTGCTCCAGCCCCTGTGTTCATCTCTTCTTCTCTAGCCTTTCCTTGACATCAAGCACACACTGGCTGCCCGACACAGGAACTGTGGTTCCCAAAAGCAGGACTCAGCCTCCTCCTTTCATCCACCACAGTCCACCTCAAGTTATGCAGGGCCAAATGCATGTCCATAAGCACCAGGTGCCTGCGGGCCATGGGCTCTGCCAGGTAGAGGAGTAGGCGTGCACAAGAAAGGCCCAGGGCAGGCTGCCCCAAGCAGCAAGGCCGGGCGGCCCTGGGGCAGGACACAGCTTCTCTCCCATGTTCTCCCGCAGAGAAGCAGCGGGAGCTGGCCCGGAAGGGTTCCCTGAAGAATGGCAGCATGGGCAGCCCTGTGAACCAGCAGCCCAAGAAGAACAATGTCATGGCCCGGACGAGGTAGGCATCCTCCCTGCCCCACTGAGTGGCCTCCGGCCTCTCCCTCCTCAGGGGGAACCAGGGGGAGGGGGAGGAAAATGAGGGAACAGGACCCCTCAAATCCTCTGCCATGTTTGTTGCTCCAGCTGGCACTCCAACTCCCCATTCTTTCCCCAGGCTGGTGGTCCCTAATAAAGGCTACTCCTCGCTCGACCAGAGCCCCGATGAGAAGCCGCTGGTAGCGCTCGACACCGACAGGTGTGTACGGGCCGGGGCAGCGGGGCAAGCCCATGAGCCTATGTGAGCACAGACGGGGTTGGGCAGGCCGCAGCTGCCGAATTACTGGAAGTGGGGTGTTCTTCAGCCAGGAGCTCTCCATGGAGAAACTTCCCAAGGGGGTGTTTTGTTTTGTTTTGTTTTGTTTTTAAGGAATGGGCATGGGGAGGACACAGTGAGAAGAGCCCTATTATGGGAGAGCATCAGGCTAGCCAGAGACTTTGAGAAAATCCAGACAGCCAGGATGATTTGAACCTAGAGAGAAAAAAGTTAACAAAACAGAAACATGAGGAGCAGGCAGAAAGAGAGAGATGGTGGCAGTTCTATCCAGAAGGAGTTTAAGAAGCCACTTTATTTGAAGGTTGAGCTGGGAAACCTGTCATTGCAAACACATATTTGCATAATAAGCAGGGATTATTAAAATCACACTGTTGGGGGACGGCGGGTATGACAAAGATACTGAGAATTTTCTGTTTACTTTTCCTGAATCACTTCCTCTCTCCTTTTCTCGGCCAGCGATGATGACTTTGACATGTCCAGATACTCTTCCTCTGGCTATTCCTCTGCGGAGGTGAGGCTCCACCCCTTGCCCCCACAGACTATGGGAGCCGGAACTGCCTGCGCCAGGCTGCAAGACTGGGCCTCTAAAGGGGCAGAAGGCAGGCATATGGGGCGGAGCCCTATGAGGACAGGGCTCCGCGGGAGTCGGGAGAGCCTGGGAAGAAATCACCACCCTGAATTGCAGTGAGCCTGGGGTTATTAAAGCGGGGCTCTAAAACAGAACAGGTGTGACATGCAGGCAGCATGTTACAGGAGTGGACCTGGAATGGGAGCACACCCCGGACAGAAGCAAGGGTAAAGATGGGAAGTGGAGCTTTGGACTGGGCAGGGGTCTGTAGGGGGCCTTAGGAAGATTTGCCTGGGGGAAATGAGGCCGGAGCCAGGCCGGAGTTGGAAATAAACCTGATATGAGAAGGGGCTGTCACTGTGGCCTCAGGGTGGCAGTGGCGGCCTCAGCCCGGGGTGATGCCTTCCAGCTGACTCGAACCTTTTCTACAGCAGATCAACCAAGATTTGAACATCCAGCTGCTGAAGGACGGCTACCGGTTAGACGAGATCCCCGACGATGAGGACCTAGATCTCATCCCCCCCAAGTCCGTGAACCCCACCTGCATGTGCTGCCAGGCCACTTCCTCCACCGCCTGCCACATTCAGTAGCGGGCGGGGTCGCCGCGGCGCACGGGGCGGGGCCGAGTCGGGCCAGGTGGGGCGGGCAGGGGCAGACCCTACCCAGCTGGCCCACCGGCCCCCCTTACAGCCCCGAGCCCTTACAGCCGCCAACCTCGTAACAGTCATTGCTTCCTCCTATGGTAGGACGTGTACCTCTGTGTGTTCATGGAGCCGGAGAAACCAAAACCGGGTCTGTCTCCAGCCCCGGGGCTGGGGGGGTGGGGGCACTGTATGTTCAGTTACTTGGGGGAACTACACCCAAGCACCCTGCCACCTCTCCCCAGAGCCGCAATCAGGGGCAGCACTGAAGGCCAGGAGGCCAACTGTAAGCAGTCGGGTGAAGGGATCACAAGGCCGGGGGTTTGGCCCGTGCCAGTGAAGCCATGAATTCCCCAACTCCAGCCTGGAAAGGAAGGAAAGGGGGTTGGGAAAGAAAAGGCCCCAAGCAACGGGGACCATTCTCAACACCTCGGAGCCCTCCCCACCCTGTGCCAGCCCGGATACCTATTTGTGTTTCCGCCTCATCTCCAGATGGGAAGCCCGCGGCAAAGCTGTCCAAAGGGCACCGCCTCTCCACGAGATCACTGCCTTCTCCCTCGGCTCTGTCCCGCTCCCCCTTCCTTCCTTGCTGAGGATTGGGGGCGGGAATCTCGGAGAGAGGCCAGGTTTGGGGGTGGTAGGGCCTGTTCTCAGAGCCTCTAACCAATCATCTGTCTCTCTACCCTGTCTCTACCCCTCTCCCAGTCTCCTGACTATTGGTTCCAGGCTAGAATCGAGAGATAAGGCTGGCCCCCAGTTCCCATTTCCCCCAGCCTGAGGTCCAGGAGGCTGGCTTCCAGAAAGGCCCTTCAAGGGCAGGCTTAAGAAAATAGTGCACCAAGTGACTGTGTGGATGTGGTAGGGTGTGTGTGTATGAATGTGTGTCTGTGTGTGTGTCTGTGTGTATGAATGTGTGTCAGTGTGTGTCAGTGTGTCAGTGTGTGTATGAATGTGTGTCTGTGTGTGTCAGTGTGGGTATGAATGTGTGTCTGTGTGTGTCAGTGTGTGTATGAATGAATGTGTGTCTGTGTGTGTCAGTGTGGGTATGAATGTGTGTCTGTGTGTGTCAGTGTGTGTATGAATGTATGTGTATCTGTGTCTGTGTCTGTGTGTATGAATGTGTCTGTGTGTGTGAATGTGTGTCTGTGTGTGTCAGTGTGTGTATGAATGTGTGTCTGTGTGTGTGAATGTGTGTCTGTGTGTGTCAGTGTGTGTATGAATGTGTGTCTGTGTGTATGAATGTGCGTCTGTGTGTATGAATGTATATGTGTGTGTGTTGAACCTGTCTGTCCAGGTCAGCCTGGTGGGTGTCTGTGTGTGTCTGTGTGTGTCTGTGTGTATGAATGTGTGTCTGTGTGTATGAATGTGTGTCTGTGTGTGTGTCTGTGTATATGAATGTGTGTCTGAGTGTGTGTGTGTGTGTGTGTGTGTGTTGAACCTGTCTGTCCAGGTCAGCCTGGTGGGTGTCTGTGTGTGTCTGTGTGTATGAATGTGTGTCTGTGTGTATGAATGTGTGTGTCTGTGTGTATGAATGTGTCTGTGTGTATGAATGTGTGTCTGTGTATATGAATGTGTGTCTGTGTGTGTTGAACCTGTCTGTCCAGGTCAGCCTGGTGGGTGTCTGTGTGTGTCTGTGTGTATGAATGTGTGTGAATGTGTGTGTATGAATGTGTGTGTGTGTGTATGAATGTGTGTGTGTGTGTGTGTGTGTGTGTGTGTGTATGAATGTGTGTCTGAGTGTGTGTTGAACCTGTCTGTCCAGGTCAGCCTGGTGGGTGTCTGTGGTGGGGAAATGACTGGTCTGTTGACAGGATGAAAGACTGCTTGGGAATGCAGTCCACTGAGGGCCTAGCCTGGCAGTCAGAAGCCTGGGTTCTGGCCTCAGCTCTGACATTCTCCCTGAGCTGCTAAGCAGTTCCCAGGCTTTCAGGGCTTCAGTTCTCTCAACTGGAAAACAGAGAAGAGCTGACATTACTGACAGTCTTTTCATATCTGAAGGAATTTCTTCACAGGAGTTCTGCAGAGGGTAGAGAGCTGTCTCTGAGCACAGCCAGAAGGTGCCCTGAGGTGTGTGCCTGCGTAGGCGGGGGAAGCACGTGCAGATTTGGAAAAATGTGTGTGTGTGTGTGTGTGTGTGTGTGTGTGTGTGTGTGTGTGTGTGTGTGTCTGTACAGGGTGTCAGGCATACTGTTGCTTCTGCTGCTTCTGCTGATCTGGGGGAGGAAAGCTGAGGATACAACTCCATGCCGAGGAGACCAGCTGCCCTGGCTCGGCAGTAGACCTGCCCTCGTGTAAAGACAACTGGAAGCCTCAGGCGGCTTGGCCCATCCCCAACAGCCTCCTCTCACCAAGCTGAAGTGGCCAAAGTGTGGCTGCTCCAGCCCTCCTGCCGACACCCCACATAGGCTGGTGTTTCCACTGTCATGGCGACCACTCACATACCAGCCTCTGGGTGCCAGTCCTGGGAGGTGAGAGGAAGTGTGGGGCTGTGGGCTTAGGAAGGGAAGCACCCCTCCCTTACCACCCGGGTGCCCACTCCAAAGTATCGGAGTGTAGCCGTCGACTCCCCACACCTCCAGCCCACCTTCCCTCCCCTAGTGAAGAGATCCTAATTAGATAATGAGAAAATGCCAAGGGAGGCAAGTCAGGAAGTATCTGCAGGGGCCACGAGGCCCATAGTGACCCCCCATCTGAGCCCCTCTACCACCCTGGTTAGCACCCCATCACCCGTCATCTGGGCCCCAGAACTAGAACTCCTAACCACCCCCACCCCACTGGGCTCTGACTCACCCTTCTAGAACGTGGGTACCTCCTCTCTGTAGACTGCTGCCTCTGCCGCTGACTTACTGTGGGATTCTGGCCCATCAATGTCTGTGGCCCTGAGAGCCAAGGGAAAGTGCCCTCCCCACAGGACACACTCATTCACTAGCAGGCCAGGGCTTTAGACTGAGGTGGTATATACACCATGGGTAGGGGCAGGAAGCTGGCAGCCAGCAGCTTCTGTGTCCAAGGAGAGTCCAAGGTTCCCTCCTCCCTCCCTGTCTGGAAGTTGAAGGGGAAGAGCCAGGGCCTTAGCGTGCCCCAGCTCCCCCACCCCTTGTAGATACTGCCTTAACACCCCCCCACCCGGCTGTGGCTGCCACCCAGCCAGGTTTCTCCGCGCTCACTAATTTATTTCCAAGAAGGTGTGTGGAAGACATGAGCCGTGTATAATATTTTTTTTAACATTTCCATCGCAGTATTGACCATCATCCTTGGTTGTGTGTCGTGTAACACAAATAATGATATTAAAAGCATCAAACAAGCCGGACGCGTCTCCTTACCTGGGCTGTGGGCTGAGGAGGGGAGAAAACTCACCCCCTGGATGCGCATGTCCTCTACCTCTGCTTCTTAGTGATGTGTGAGCCTAGTGAATCACAACCTCCTAACCGCTGCCTCTCTCCAGCAGTGAAAAGTCTGGCCTCGGGTTTTCTAGGGGCCTTCTGAACTCTTGGGACATGGATATTTTGAAGGGTCCGAGGCAGGATGGGGCTGGCATGGGGAGGAAATGAATCCTCTTGTGCGGGATGGGGCCAAGGCAAGTGATATCATAATGGGCACGCCCATCCTGGAAAGGAAGCCGGGTGGAGTGGAAGCAGGAAGGCTGAGGGGGGAGGGACACTGAGAGGTCCCCCAAAGGAGGGGGTCACAGCAGCTAGGGGCACCTTCCAGGCTGGGGGTGTGGGCTGTCTATGGGAAGGGGTGGTCACTCATGTCCAGCAGGAGTCCTTGATAGGCAGAGCCCACTACCGCATCCCTGAGACTCCACCATGTTCCTCTTCTCCCGGAAGACCAAGACCCCCATCAGCACCTACAGTGACTCCTACAGGGCTCCGACCTCCATCAAGGAGGTCTATAAGGACCCACCACTGTGGGCATGGGAAGCCAACAAGTTTGTGACCCCAGTAAGTACAGGGGTTCCGGTGGGATGGACAGACGACAGTCATGTGTCTGGATGCCTGGCGTGCGGCTGTCTCTGTTTGTAGTTATTTTCAGTTTTTTTAAATTTCATTCATGTGTTTGTTTGTTTACTTATTTGTTGAGACAAGGCCTCACTGTGTCGCCTAGGCTGGCCTTGAACTTGTGACAGTCCCTTCTACATCAGGCCTCCCGAGCTGTCTGGGATTTCAGGCAAGGCTGTGCCTAGCCATACTGTGATTGCTTTGCATTTACTAAGGCAGATTCTAGCAATACAGTCTGGCTTTAAACTTGTAACGTAGCCTAGGCTGGCCTTCCATTCCTCATCCTCCGGTCTCAGCCTCAAGTGCCGGGATTACAGTGTGTGCATCACCACACCTGCCTTTATTTATTTATTTGTCATTGTTTATTTTGTGGTGCTGAAAATCAAATCCAGGGTGTCAAGAATGATAAACAAGTATTCTACTCCTTGAACTATAGCTCTAGCTATTAAATTTTTTAATTTAATTTTTAAGTATTATTTGTTTGCATCTTTTTGTTTACATGGATGCTGGGGATTCAAACTCGGGCCCTCCTGCCCACACACGGGGCCATTGCCCCAGCTTCTGAAAGTTTGATATAAGGTCTCAGTAACTTACTTGCTCAGGCTGCCCCTGAACTCACTCTGTATCCCAAGCAATCCTCCTGCCTCAGCCCTCCAACAGTGGGGACTACAGGCCTGCTCCCAGCTTCCTTTTCTGTATTTTATTCATTTTCCTAGGTACATCCAGCAGTGTGTAAAATAGTATAGGGTCCTGTTCTCGTGGAACACCACCTGTGGGGGACTAATAACAAACAAGAAAAGAGACCACAAAATTTCTAAATTGTCCAAAATGCTGTTTAGCAAATAAGCATCGTAATGGAAACAGAGGAAGCCCACTCCCACGGGTCACAGAAGCCCCCTCTCTCAAGGTGACCTTGATCTGGACTGGAGAGAGAAGGGAAAACAGGTGAAGAATTAATTCACAGAAGGCCTGAAAGTGCCAATGCCCTGGGGCTACTTGAAGACCAGGCCGGAAACGTTCAGGAGCACATCTTTATGCATGGGCATCACATTCCCTCCTGTGTGTCTGCGGGATAGAAGAGGAGCAGTGAATGTGGGGAATTAGAGATTGTGGTAACAAAGGAATTTATGAATAGAATTTTGTGCAGTATTTCCATCTAAATATGCTCTGTAAAAAATGAGCAAGAGTGGGAACTTGGAGGATGGCAAATTGGACCAAACTGGGCTGCATCTGGGTACTTGTTCAAAGCTCTGAGTCTCACATAAAGTTGATTTTTAATTTTTGTTCTATTTTGAAGAATCATAAGTGATAAATATACTTCAAAACACAGGATTGCCTGATAGCATGCCAATACCAGCTCTCCGAGAGACACTTATGTTAAAGTAGCTGAAAGCAGAGGAACTAAATCTATCAGTTCCAGACTGAAATCAAGGTTCAATGTCTCTGGCTCTTTACACACACACACACACACACACACACACACACACACACACACACACACACACACACGCGCCTACCACTGTACAACTTCTATGGAAGAAAACTTCCTTACTACAGATCTTCAGGTACCCAAAGTGCCGCCAAATCAACATACGCTCACAATAAGATGGAAAACAACAAGTCAAGGCCGGTGGTGTTGCCTGTGGTAAAGCACTTGCCTAGCATGCTTGAGGCCCTAGCTTGCACCCCAACACTGCTAAAAAGAAAAAGAAAGTTGGGGGGGGGGGCATGCATGCCTCCCAGCACTCAGAAGACAGAGGCAGGTAAGACTCAGACAAATCTCTAGAGAGGTTAATCAAGAAAGATAAGACACAGACAGAAAACACTTCTAACCGAGGACCTAGAAGGAAATAGAGAAGGGAAACGGTCTGAGCAGCTTTAGTAAAACTGGAGACAAGTGAACGCGGGCGAAATGCCCCTCTGCAGTGTCAGCACTCGGCAGGCTGAAGGTGAGGGAGGCGACCTAGTGAAGCCGTCGTTTTAGTGGCTGGAGGTGAAGGTTAGAACCTCCTCCTTCAGCTTTAGTGAACTATGAAATATGAAGTCTAGCTGTACAATGAACTTCTATTTGTATTCTGTATACTTAAAAAAAGCCTGCCAGATGGCTCAAGGGGCAAAGGCCCATGACTGACCTGACCTGACTAATCCCTGGGCCTACAAGGTGGCTAGAGAGGACAGACTCCTGTAAGTCGTTCTCCTGCTATACAACACACCACACACACATACACACCACACACACACATACACACCACACACATACACACCACACACACACCACATACATACACACAAACACATATATACCCCCCCACACACACACCACACCACATATGCACATACACACCACACACACACACATACACACCACACACATACACACAAACACATATATACCCCACACACACACCACACCACACGTACACATACACACCACACACACACATACACACCACACACACACACATACACACCATACACACAAACACATACACACCACACACACATACACACAAACACATATATACCCCCCCACACACACACACACACCACACCACACTCACACCACAAAATAAAACAACATGTTTTTTAGGCTGGGCATGATAGTGCACATCTTTAATCCCAGCACTTCAGGAGGCAGAGGCAGGTGGATCTCTCTGAGTTCGAGGCCAGCCTGAGCTACACATCAAGTTCCAAGACAGTCAGGACTACACAGAGAGAGACCCTGTCTCAAAATAAGAAAATTAGAGGGCTGGAGAGAAAGATCAGAGGTTAAGAGCACTGGCTATTCTTCCAGAGGTCCTGAATTCAATTCCCAGCAACCACATGGTGGCTCATGACCATCTATAATGAGATCTGGTGCCCTCCTCTGGCATGCAGGCATACATAAATAAATCTTAAAAAAAAAAAAAAAAAAAAAAAAAAAAAGCAGGGCAGTGGTGGCACACACCTTTAATCTCAGTGCTCAGGAGGCAGAACCAGGGAGGCCAGCCTGGTCTACAGAGCGAGATCCAGGACAGGCTCCAAAGCTACACAGAGAAACCCTGTCTTGGAAAAACCAAAAGAAAAAAGAAAAAGAAAGAAAAGAAAATGAAATGGAGCTGGGAGCTGGCTCAGTTCACAAAGTGATTGCTGTGCAAGTGTGAAGGTGTGAATTCAGTTCCCAACACCGGGGTCAAAGCCTGGTGCAGTGACTCACACCTAATCCCACGGCTGGAGAAGAAGAGACAGAGGACTCCTGAGGCTTTCCGACAATCTCTGAACCAGATCTCTGGGTCCAGTGAGACCCTGTCTCAAAAGCAAGGCAGAGATCAATAAAGGAAGACACTGGGCATTGCCTTGGCCTTCACACAAATGTCCATACACTCGCAGCTGCACACACACACACACACACACACACACACACACACACACACACTAAAGAATTTTCCAAACAGATATGCATTACATATATTAATTACAAAGTTATAGAAAGTCATAAATAGATGAATAAACAAAATATATATCAAGAATAGACTATAGATATATGGAAACAATATTCAGCAAAAATGGTTGAGAATAAAGCTGTGGGAAAAGATTTATCAGGCTTGGGGTGGCGTGACAAATTCATGGGAGAAACAAACTGCTCAGTAAGAAAACTAGTTATTCATATGGATAGAAATAAAATTAATATCTAATACTGCACCCAAAATGAAAGTACTGTTAGACTAAATATGGAAAGTAATACCATATAGCTTTCAGAAGAAAATACAGGACATTATTTCCATTATCTGAGAGTATGGATAGACTTCTTTAGTCACAAAAAGCATTAACCATCAAACGGATTAATAATTCAGCTGGTTTAAATTACGAACTTCTGTTCATCAAAGACACCATAAAGGGGGAAAAAGCCACAAACTGAGAGATTTGCAACATGTAACTGATTAGTATACAGAATACATAAAGAAGGATAATCCTCTGGGCTAAAATTGAACACACATGCATTTGACCCCTGCCTGAAACTGCAGTAAATAGATACTTGAGACCCAGATTCACGAGGCTGGTGAGGAGGAGCCAAGGGCAAGGAAAGCCTGGCACGTGCAGAGTGTGACAGAGTGCAGTAACTGAGCCGGCGCATCTCAGAGAGTGGATGGACAGCCGGCGGCAGACACCCAACACCATTCAGCTTAAGGATATAGAGTTCAGGAGGGCGCAGGGATTGGCGATTCTGGTCCTCTGGAACTGAAGGCGGGACAGGACCAAGGCTAAAATAAAGATTATTTGAAAGTCACTTAAGAAGCAGTTAAACCTACTAATGGTTTCTATTCCTTGCCGTGGGGTGACTGCCTGGCTCTGGCTCTGGAAAAGTCACAAGTCTGTTTTTGTTTTTGTTTTTTTTTTTTCTTGGCAAGGATCTTGAGAGCAGATGAGCATCCACATATCGACTGTTAAAATCCCCAGCAGCCCTCTTCTGCACTGGCAGCTGGGTCATTACCCTAGGCCAAAGATTAAAGGAGCCTTTCCAAAGAATAAGATCCCCACAGAAAGAAAGGTGTAAGGATACTGGTGTTAGAGTCTGCAAGCAATAGTCCAGCTGGACTAGTAGTGGGTGCCACGCCAGTTACCCAGTGGTGCTAGCCGCTGGCAAATGGCTCAAGGCCTCAGACACGAGTTCTTTCAGTTTTCTATTTATGATCATGAGCAAAGATCACAGACATCTTAGGAAAACTTCTAACAGAAAAAAATGGTTAATGCCTGTGAGTTCTTCTAAATGGGTCTCTCTCTCTCTCTCTCTCTCTCTCTCTCTCTCTCTCTCTCTCTCTCTCTCTCTCTCTCTCTCTCTGTGTGTGTGTGTGTGTGTGTGTGTGTGTGTGTGTGTGTGTGTGTGTGTGTGTGTGTGTGTGTGTGCTGCACCAGTGGAGGCCTGAGATTGGTATTGGGAGTCTCCTTCAATTGTTCTCCTTTTTTTTTTTTCTTTTCAATGAGTGTTTTGTTTGTTTGTAGTTATGTGTACCATGCACATGCCTGGTGCCCCTGGAGGTTAGAAGAGGGTATCAGATCTCCTGGAACTGGAGTTCTAGACTGTTGAGCCACCGTGTGGGTGCTGGGAAGTGACCTTAGGTCCTCTGCAAAGACAATAAATGATCTTGACTACTGAGCCGTCTCTCCAGCACCCTGCATCTATCTTATTTTTTGAGACAGGGTCTTTCACAGAACATTGAACTCCAAGTTTCCGCTTGTCTCACTGGCCAATGAGCTACAGGGATCTGCCTGGTTCTGCTCCCTGCTCCCAGCGTGGAGACAGGCTATCAGCATGCTTTACTGCACCTGGCCTTTTCACAATGGTGCTGGGGATCCAAACTCAGGTCTTCATGCCCGCCCAGCAGACACTTTACTGATTCAGCCCTGAATGACTGCTTCTGTGTGTGTGTGTGTGTTTAGTGTGAGTTTAGTATGTGTATCTATGAATGCACATCTGTGTAGGTTTAAATGGAGCGAGACTATGTGTATATAAAGCTCAGGAAAGCTCTGAACTATGGCACCCTTGCAGAGAAAGCTGCTTCCACCCACATGGGAATGTCACTGCGCCAGATGTGGCAGGCCATCATCAGCTAGGCACACATTATTCCAGAAGGTCCTGAACTAAGGACGTTTCTGGGAGCAATCAGGCATCGTGCACACACACACACACACACACACACACACACACACACACACACACACACACACCCTTGCCCTTGAAATCAAAGGGTCAAGTATGAGTGGTCTCAGCTAGCGCTTCAGGCTGTCCTTAGAGATCCATGGAACCTATAACCTGTTTGGAATTCTACCCTCAGAGGAAGACAAGGGACCCCAAAAGGAGGTCTTCATCTGGCTTTCCATACATCTATTCAAACAAGGAGTGCTGGGATGAGGTGAGGTGAACTTCAGTAAGTGGAAGACCCCAGAGTCCAGAATAAGAACAGGAAAAAAAAGCCAGGGCTGTGGTGGCACAGGCCTTTAAGCCCAGCACTCGGGAGGCAAAAGCAGGCAGATCTCTGTGAGTTTGAGGCCAGCCTGGTCTATAGAGCGAGTTCCAGGACAACCAGAGCTACACAGAGAAACTCTGTCTTGAAAAAAAAAACAGGAAAAATGATCAAGGGTAGATAATGACCAGAACAAAGTGAGTCTCAAGGCCAAGGAGATAATACTGCTGTCAGAGAAAGAGTCACAGTAGAGTCCTGGTCTTAAGAGACAGGGTGTTAAATGTTCAAACAGATGTCCCACCAAATCCTTCAGCCCTCCCTGTCCCAGAAATCTGCATAGGGCAGTCAGTTCCCAGGAAGCCAGCCTTCCTTCTATGTTGTGTCCACTGGCCCTGTTAGGTGACACTCAGGCCCTGTTCTCAGTGAGGTGCAGTCCAAACATCAGGCACACATGCCTCTTACCTTCCCGAGCTCTCTCCCAGCCAGGAAAGGGCAGAAATGAAGTTAGAAAACTACCCCAACTAAGGGCAAGAGCCTGGTTCTGTGTGTCACCTTTAGATAAGAAAAAAAGCAAACAAGAAAAAGGGGCATGAAGATGGTTCAAAAGCAGGTCTGGAAGCCGGAGAACATCTCTGCAGTTAGAGCACTGGCTGCTCTTGCAGAGGAAACAGATTCTGTTCCCAGCACCCGTATGGGGACTCGCAAATGTCTCTAACTCTAGTTCTCGGGGTTCTGGCGCCCTCTTTTGGCGTCTTCAGGCACTGCTTTATATGATGCATGTATATGCATATAGGCAAAACACTCACACACAGAAAATTTAAATTAAAACAAAAATAGGTCTTTGCAGAAGGGCCAGCGTAACACGAGAATCCATCTGCCTTGTACTGGGGGTAGGTGGAAATCCAGCCAGGCTGAACTTTTCAAGAACGACGAGATCTAACTCCAGCGAGGTTCCAAGGTTTGAGAACTCTGCCCCTTTCCCTCTCTCCCTCTGCCCAGGGTCTGACTCAGACTATGCACCGTCATGTGGATCCTGAGGCCCTTCAGAAGATGGTCAAATGTGCTACACAGGACTACACCTATAAGAGTTCCATATCAGGCCACCCTTACTTGCCTGAGAAATACTGGCTCTCTCAAGATGAAGGTAGGCTCGCAACCTCTTCCTAATTTCGACCTTAGAAGTGGCCCCAGCAATGGCCCTCAAATTGAACCCATTTGGATCCTGGTCTCCGTCCTGACCTTCTTATTCATGACCTTCTTATTCTTCTTATTCCCTAATTGATCCCCTGTGCAACCTGATACCCTGCCCCCTATTCTAGCCCTTGACTCTAGAGAAGACTCAAAGCCATGTTTTTTTTTTTTTGTTGTTGTTGTTTTGTTTTTTTAAGTTTGCAGTCTCAAAATAGAGGTAGGATCTAACCAGGCATGGCGACATATGTCTACAGTCTCAGCTACGCAGGAGGATGAGGCAGGAAGGTCACTTGAGCCTGGCAGTTTGAGGCCAACCTGAACAACATAATCAGTGAGGTCTCATCCCCAGCAAGGTGGAGAGAGGGTTAAACCTCCTGCAGGTCTCATCTCTTCGTCCCCTCAGCCACCCTTTCCCGCCGGCTTTCTCCAATTCTGTCTTTCAGCCCCTCTACAGCCTGGGGCATTTTCTTTCCACCTAAAATGCGTTCTCTTGTTCTTCTCTTTCACAGAGACATAGTCTAGACTCATATTGTTTATGAAAAAAAAATCACCTTTCTCCTTTGGCCACACGTTTATGATCTGTCTCCCTACCTATTAAGGAAGGACGGAACGCCGTCTTAGTGACAGTTGTGCCCTCTCCGTCATGGGGCTTCATCGGCACTTTTCTTCCTAAGTATCTGTTGAATTAACTGATAGTTCCCAGTTAACGTTGAGAGCCTGGGACACTGACATTACACTTGTGCGTGAGATTCTCACACCCGTGGGAACGCCACGTGGTTGGCCTCTGAGACAAGCCCTGTGTCTCACTCTTCTGGCCTCTCCCTGAAATAACCTCCTCCCTCAGTTTCCCTTTCTTTCGTAACTCGTAACTCGTTGTGGGAATGGGAGCCACCATCTCTGGCCATTTTATGTACCCCATGCATGGCTTTTTGTTTTTGTTTTTGTTTTCTGTGTAGTTTTGGTGCCTGTCCTGGATCTCGCTCTGTAGTCCAGGCTGGCCTCGAACTCACAGAGATCTGCCTGCCTCTGCCTCCTGAGTGCTGGGATTAAAGGTGTGCGCCACCACTGCCAGGCCCTCGTGGCTTTTTTTGATTTACTTATTTTTATTTTCTGACCATTGGTGTTTTGCCTGCATGTACATCTGTCTCTGTGTTGGATCCCCTGGAACTGGAGTTACAGACAGGTGTGAGCTGTCATATGGGTGCTGGGAATTGAACCCAGGTCCTCTGGAAGAGCAGCCAGGGCTTGTAACTGTTGAGCCATCTCCCCAGTCCCGTGGGTTTAGTTACTATTATTGCAAATCTTTCCGGCCTTGTTGACCTCTCGCTAGCATCCCACAATCTTGTACTCTGAGCAATGTTCAATTCAAACATCTCAAACTTAGTGGCCAAATCCCCCAGCTTTGAACAGCAAATTTAACACTCCTCCCCTCCCATCAGGAAGCTGTTTTTCTTGGGCTTCTTTTATGATTTTGTAGGGTTTGGTTTGGTCTGATTTGGTTTGGTTTGGTTCATATGTACCCGTGGCTAGTGCACAACTGGATATGTAGACCAGGCTGTCTGTTTCCTGAGTGCTAAGGTTAAGAGCTGTGTCACCATGCCCAGTCTTTTAAGTATTTTTATTACATTTATCAGTTTTGTATGTGTTTATATGGGGGGGGGCAAGCCCATATCATAGCCCATATGTGGAGGTCAGAGGACAACTTTGTGGAACCACTTTTCTCCTTCTACCATATGAGTCTCAGGGATTGAACTCAGATTGTCAGACTTGGTAGCAAATGCCTTTACTCATTAGATCTTTCTGTAGCCCAGGTTAGCCTAAAATACACAATATCACCCAGGCCCTCCAACCTAAGCCCCACAAATGCTGGGATTGCAGGAATGCACCATCAGGCCAGAGTTCT
Organism: Peromyscus maniculatus bairdii; assembly: GCF_049852395.1. Classification (NCBI taxonomy): domain Eukaryota; kingdom Metazoa; phylum Chordata; class Mammalia; order Rodentia; family Cricetidae; genus Peromyscus; species Peromyscus maniculatus. The sequence continues at coordinate 66,601,744 of NC_134853.1, read as the reverse complement.
CATTCATCCTGTCTCTGTCCTTCAGGTTTTGGGGGAGTGGACCAGAGAGGGCTTTGTAGGACACGGTTAAAAGATGAAGCAGTACTTAAAGGTTTTGAACTAGAACAGTATCTTGTTTGAATTTCACTAGTGGAAAAGTATCATAGCCTCTATGTTGATGTTGGGTTGTAGAATTTCAAAGATGGAGCAAGTAGACCGGTAGACTAATCATAATAGCTTCTGTATGCCAAGCATTCTTTCCCTTTTCTTCTCCTCCCCGTTCCCCACTCCTCTTCTTTAGACAGGGTCTCCTGTAGCCTAGAGCTGGCCTTGAACTCAATTTGTAACCAAAGAGGACCTTAAACTCTTGATCCTCTTGCCTCCACCTCCTCAGGACTGGGAATGTCGGGGCTGTTTGTTTGTTTGTTTGTGTGTCCTTAATCAAGATATCATCATATAGTCCAGGCTGGCCTTGAACTCAAAGCAATTCTCCTGCCTCAGCCTGCTGGAATTACAGGTATGGGCCACCGCGTTCAGCATTTTTCTAAAACTTCTGTATAGATGAACTCATCTAGACGTCACAACAAATCCTATACTTTTCCCCCTGCAGTGCTGAAATCTGAAGCCAGGCACTGAACCATAGAGTATATCCTGCTAACCATGACATTATTTCTGTCTCCTGGTGAAGGCGACACAGGGATAAAGGAGTGAGCTCATAGAGGAAGAGGGAAGAAATTCAAGCCATTTTAAGGTTGAGTAGGCAGACCTTGGGGCCGGGCTATGCTAGAGAGGGAGGCCCCATTTCCAGGCTGGCTGATTCAAAGACAGTGCGGACCAGGTGAAAGCGGCTAGCACAATGTACCCAAACCTTGGTCGAAAGCGTCGCTTAGGTGAGACATGACCTGCGGCTCGATGGCAGAAAACAAGGGTGGCAGACAAGGGTATGGTATTCCAGGCCTGTAGTCCCAGCACTAGAGAAGGTGAGGTAGGAGGATAGACAGACTGAGGCTAGCCTGGGCTACATAGAATTCCAGACTTACATAGTAAGATCCCGTCTCCAAAACGAAGAAGTGAGTGGTGGGGGATCTGCAAATCTGGACTTGGGAACTGGGGTCAGTGAGGGTCAGCTTGGTGATAGAGATCAGAGGAGAGACATTTAGAAGGTCCCAGGCTCTGGATGGACTGAGAAGTAATCCTCCCTGACGTCTCCACCCCTATGCTGAAGAGGACAAATGCTGTACAAGCTACCTGGATAATGACCGTTACAACTCATGGAGGACAGGACCACCTTACAACAGCTACTGGAACAAGTATACCACCTGTCTTCCCCGACTGCCTAAGGTACCGGCTGTGCCGCCCACAATTACCTGAGGTCTGGGACGGACACACACACACACACACACACACACACACACACACACACACACCGTCTCCACACTGCGTTCACTCTTCCCCATCTATAAAGGTAGGGCTGCTTTTTGTTTTGTTTTGTTTTGTTTTGTTTTCATTTTTTAGCTGACAATGGAGGCCAGGAATTGGCCTGTGATAGAGCCCTGGGTTCCAGTCTCTGACCCAGTTTGGTGGTGTCATGGCTGGTGTGCACTCCTTGACCGTTTGGAAGCTTACCAAGTAGTGCTGCCTCGTCTGGTCTAGCTACTGTGACACCAGTGCCGCCTTTGACTCAGTAACGAGCTAGGTCCTCCCTGGCCCGCCGTCCCCTCCTTTATGACGGGAGCCCGGGCAAGGAGAAGAAGGAGACTGCTCAAGCGCAAAGTGAATGCCGGAGCCTTCGAAGGATAGGGAGTCTCCGTGAGGCCCAGGCCTTTCTCCAGGCGTGTGAGGCCGACTGAAATCCAGAGCGGCCGAGCTTAGCTGGAAGCTGATAGCTGACTGAACCCTTTTGAAATAGAACTTTCTCCTGAATCGGATCCACCACCGCAACCACCCCGCCCCGCCCCCGCCCCCGCCGCCAAGAGATTCTGATGAGCAGGCAATATTAACCAGAGCCCCCCTCCCCACATTAGAGACGCGCAGATACAGATAGCGTATAGGTAAATGCTAACTAGCGTTGTCAGAGTCCCAGACCTAAAAAACGCCTTTACCACCCACCCCTCCCGCGGGTTCTGGCATCCTCACCTTCACCTTGCCCGCGTAGGCGGAGCAAATGCGTTGCCCAGCAACAGCTCCAAACAACCCAGGAGAATAGGGGAGCTGCTGAGGAGGGGAAACTGCACCACCTGGAGACGGTCTGGGTATTCAAGGAAGACAGCTTCTCCCCTCCCCTCCCCTCCCTTCCCCCCACCCCCCAAAAGGAGCAACTGTCTCATGTCAGAGCCTAAGGTAGCACGTGTGCCGCTTCCAGGATGCCGGGATGGAGACAGCAGTACGAGGAATGCCGTTGGAGTACCCTCCTAAACCAGAACGCCTCAACGCCTACGGTAAACGGCGGGCTGGGCAGGGGAAGAGGATTACTGAGCGCCAAGGAGGAAGCCAGAGGGCAGGATGGGGATCTGGGGAAACCTAGAGAGAGTGTAATTGTGTCTGTCCCTGTTTTTGTCTCTGCCTCGGGCTCTGATCCTGCTTTTTTCCCCATCCCTCTGGCGCTGTCTTTGGGTGTCCTGGACTCTGGGCTCAGAGCGCGACGTAGTGGTGAACATGCTGAACTCGCTGTCCCGGAACCGGACTCTGCCCCAGATTGCGCCCCGCTGCGGGTGCGTGGACCCTCTGCCGGGCCGCCTGCCATTCCAGGGCTATGAAAGCCCTTGCTCGGGCCGCCACTACTGTCTGCGCGGGATGGACTACTGCACCACCGGGGACACCGGCACAGAACGCCGCCTGCGGCCTTTGTGTTCCGAGGAGCCGACTGTAAGGTTCGCAGGGATCCGCCCGCCTTGGCCGGGCTCCACCCACCAGTGAGCCCCGCCCGCTAGGGTCCCGCCCTAGACGCCTGCAGGCCCGCATCCTGCCTCATTCTGGCCCTGTTGTTTCCACGCCAGGTCCCTATAGGCTTCTGCCTGCTTACAGGGCCCCAAGGCACAAGCGAGCAGCTAAGGCAGAGAACCAGCGTGAAGGTTACTCCCAAGTCCTCAGTCCTGTCCCTTCCAACCGTGCTCAAGGTCGACCTGACAAGTGTTTGTATTCTGGAGATCCTGCAAAAAAACAAAAAACAAAAAACACTTTAAGAGGATTCCAAACCCCTCACACCAGTCGCAACCTTTTCTCACATTCACGGTTATTGGACCCCTGGGTCTGGAGACAGAGGTTCTAGCCCGGGCCTAGGAGCATCATCAGCAGTGGGCAGGATCATTGTCGGGGGGAAAGGAGGTGGTTACTGCTTTCCTACAGGGTCCATGGCTTCCTGGAGGGCACAGAGGAGCACAGTATCCAGCCTGCGTCCAGCCACGGCAGACAGTTCGCATGGAGGGGGGGGAGGGGGCTTTCAAGTCTGTGACTGTTTAGAGCTGTGCAGAAGGTCCGGAACCCTGTCCCTAATCCTGTGATGATCTCCTACCCTTCCTCAAGCCTGATTCATTGTCAGAGATTGGAATCTTTTCCCTCAGAAGGGGTGTGTGGGTGTGGGAAAGTGTCTGAGTCTCCAGAAGGCCTGGAAACCCTTACCTGCTGCTTCCCTGAGTTGAAGAAATCGCTGTCTCACGGAACGGGGGTCGGGGTGGGGGGGGGGCGTGCTGGATCCTCAAAGGCTGTATCTGATCCTCTCCAGATTCCTGGCAGCAAAAACCAGGCCTTGGTGCGGAGGGGACTTCCCGGAACCTTCTCAGAGGCCCTGCTGTAGTGGGTTTATGAAGGGCCAAGAAGGGCCCATAGAATTGATACTGTATCCAGGTTCTTGGTCTGGAGTATCGCGATATGAGGGTATCAAAAAGGCCGATCTCTCCCTGCTGTTTCTTCCTGCACTAGGAGTGTCTCGCCCTACGGTCACCGACCCGGAATGCTATGTGCTGTTACAACCCCCCCGCTATCATACTACCCATTTCCCAACCTTAGGTAAGTTTGGCGCCAGCAGAGACAAGTTGGGGGTGGGAAATGCCTGTTGGGGCGCTCAGACAGGGAATTAACGCCAGGGGGCGCTAGTGCCGTGGGGAAGTCAATGGTTGCCAGAGACCAGAAGACCTCAACAAGGGCTTGAGTTGGCAGTGGACTTAGTCAAGGGAATTGGGTTCAGAGTTTTATATAAAGGTTAAGAAGTCAAGGCTGGGGAGTTATGTCTCGGGTATCAGAAATTCAACGGTAGAACCTGAGGTCAGTGTGTGGTCAGTGTCAGCGGGAAAATGTTGAGATGAGGTCAATATTGAGAACTGGAGTCAGGCTCATCTTTTCTTGCAGATGGGACACAAGTCACTTCAAGAAAACCGGTGGTCCCCAGAGAAACAACTATGTTGTCCATCCTGAGTTTGTGTCTGAGTCCTATCCTCTCTACCATTCCTGGTAAAGCTTTGGCCAGGCCAAGGAAGTGGGTGGAGCAATAAACTCTCCACCACAAAAACTGCTTCCCGTGTCCTTGTGTGGAAAGATCTGGATGTCAACCGCTCCAATCATTTCAGGACTAAGCGCCCTCCTGATACAGCAGTAACCCAGCTGATGTCCTCCTCCCCATCACCGCAGAGCCTGAGTCCAGCTAGCCATGCAGATCTGTGGACTTGAAGACCCTCTAGCCGACATTTTCCCCAAAATACTCATAAACATAGATTCCTCTCACCGCTCAGATCCCAGGTTTCCATTCCAACCTCCCAAATGCTCTCTGCTCAGACACCTTTGCCACCCTCCCCTACCCGGTCTAAGCGCTACAGAACGGAATTTTGGAAAGACTCATGATCAAGAAACTTCAAATTGTAACAGATCTGTTTCTCTGCCCTACAAGGGAGCAGTGGGTGGAGTGTTCTGGAATCTTCTCTTGCACCACCACTGGCTTTAGGGGAACAGGAAAGGGTGCACAGCACACCCATCTCTGCAGCTCAGGCTTTTTTTTTTTTAATTTTTCAAGACAGGGTTTCTCTGTGTAACTATTCTGGAACTCTCTCTATAGACCACACTGGTCTTGAACTATCAACTATCAGAGACCCACCTACCTGCCTCTGCCTCCTGAGTGCTGGGATTAAAGATGTGTGCCATCACTGCCCAGCCAGCACAGGAGTTTCTAACTAAAAGTTGTCACTAAGAGAAGGAGCTGCACATTATAGGTCAGAGAGTGGGCATTTCAAAACACTGAGCAGAAACAGGTACACTGCCGGTCTGGTCCTGTGAGAAGTGAAGGCTTAGAAGACAGGCCGACCGGGTCTACCATCCCCCACTGTGGAGCGCTTCACTGGGGTGTTATTAGTGGGGGGTGGGAACACAGGTTCTCCTGGAACTGCCATACCTGTTTCTACACTTACTATAGGTGTCGTGTGGAGATGAGAGGCCAGCCTGTGGGGGCCGGCTCTCTCCTTCCACCCTGTGGGTTCCAGAGATCTAACTTGGGTCAGCTAGCTTGGTAGCAAGTGCCTTTATGTGCTTACCATCTCTCCGGCCCCCGAGTTAGATCTTTATATTATCTAGCTGCCCACATCTAGAGGAAATGGATTCCCAAAGACTTCTTAGCCACTGTTCTATTGCTGTGAAGAGACACCATGACCACAGCAACTCTTATAAAAGAAAGCACTTAACTGGAGGCTGGCTTACAGTTTCAGAGGTTTAGTCCATTATCATCATTGTGGGGAGCAGGCAGACATGGTGCTGGAGAAGGAGCTGAGAGGTCTACATCCTGATCAACAGTCAGAGAGACTCTGAGCCGGAATGGGCTTCTGAAACCTCACAGCCCACTCCCAGCGATACACTTCCTCCAACAAGGCCATGCCTACCCCAACAAGGTCATGCCTTCTAATCCTTGTAATCCTTTCAAACAGTACCGTGCCCAGGATAGATGAGCCTAAGAGGGAGCCATTCTTATTCAAACCACCACAGCTACCTCTGGCCCCTCACCTTGCGGCGCTCTCACACACATAGCAAATCTAGTCTGAGTTGCAAGAACCCCAACATTAAGCAACGCCTCCTTCCTTCAGAACTACATCTCCCATAAGGCCTGGGGATGAGCCAGGCCAGCGATGGCCTGCTCTCATCGCCGGGGCGGCGCCTGAGGCAGGAGGTGGAACCACGAGGCACCAATCTAGAGGCTGGCCCAAAGGGCAGCGCCGGGGCGGTGAGAAGAAAGTCTCGGCTAAGCACTGGGCGCGTCCCGAGGCCGTGGGGGCGGGGCCGGGCGCCAGGGGCGGGGCTGGAGTCCCACGTCTGAAGCCCCATTGGACGGCTGGGCGTGGCCGAGTCGCCCGAGGGCGGGGCGCAGGAGGGGCTCCACGGTGCCCAGCCAGGCAGCCACCCGCAGGGGCTGTGGCTGCTCAACTTCTGCTGGCGTGGAGAGAGAATCTACCGGTGGGTCCCTTCTCCCCGTCTTCCGTGTAGGGGTCACTGCGGTGAGTGAGCCCAGCGGGAGGCCTTTGAGGCTTGCGGGGGTGCTGCGCTGCCTGAGGAGCACAGTTCCTGAACTTTCTCTGGTTGGTAGAGGACACCTGAGCCCCTCCTTAGGCCAGAGGTTCCCAGCGGGCGATGGGTCCCTTGACCTTCCTCTGCCCCTTTGGGCCGGTGTGGGATGTGGCGCCGAGGGTGGGTGTGAAGTATTCCAGGCTGCGTGAGAGCAGTCACTTGATCCTTGTGGCTCCTGTCCCTGAGCAGGGGAGGGAGATGGGCAGGATCGAATTGCCTTTGACATTTCCACTCCCCTCCCAACTGTGTCCCACAAAGGACTCTGCCTTAAGTGGCTCAGCTGGGCTGAGCTGGGCCCTCGCCCTTAAACTGTGGGCTAGGAGTCGGCAGCCAAGGCTGAGGTTGAGTGTGAAGCGAGCGGGAAGAGGCTGCTGAGGCTGAGCCTAGGGGTGGGGTGGCTGATCCCACCTGCTCGCTCGCTTTAGTCTGTGTTTGGCCAGGTGGCAGACGCGACAGATTACAGGGGTCTTGAACGCCACTAAGGCTGGAGCACAGAGTTCCTCCCCCACAGCTGCAATACCAGATGCCATTAAATTGCCCCTTTCGCGCCCCTAAAATCTTCCTGAACTGCCTGCGGCAAGCAGAAGCTGCAGCAGCCCTGGAAAAGACAAGCCTCACTGGTCCACGCCCATCTCTCGGTATGGAAGGTGGAGGCAGGGTTTCGGACCCCAGGGCACTTCGTTGTCTGGGTGCCTGCTGACAAGCCCTGTTTTCCCGTCTGAAAGGGGACACAACAGCTCATGGTGCTGGTGGTATTGGACGCTGCCGGTTCCTTTGGAAGAACACACTGAGACCCCATCAAAGTGGGTGCTTAAATCCGTGGACTCCTGTCCTTCATCAAAGAACCTAGGAATTCTAAAAACTGGTTCTCGGAACCCAAGCGTTTAAAGAGCTTTTGAAGCCACCAAAGTGAGCCTTTCAGGCCCCCAGGGGTCATAAGATAAGGCCAATTTATATATTAAGTTTTGAGGCTGAGGGAGTCCTTTCCTGTTTAGAACCCGACCCTCTCCTCTTAATCCCTCAGTGCCCAAAACGTAGCCTTGGTTGTTGAGTGAATGACGGAAGGTGTACAATCGGTCAGGCTTGGGCCCCTACCGTCGCCTTTGGGTTCCACTTCGCTTTGTGAGAGTGTCAGCAAAGGACAGTGCTACCTACAAGAGGCTAGGGCAACTCTAGATTGTGTAGGCGGAGAGGAACTGGGGCCGGGCAGTGACTGGAGAGAGTAAAGTGTGGGGAGGGATAAAAATGGTAATGCCAGCCGGGTGGCAGTGGCACAGGCCTTTAATCCCAGCACTCGGGAGGCAGAGGCAGGCAGATCTCTGAGGCCAGCCTGGTCTACAAAGAGAGTTCTACAAAGAGAGTTCCAGGACAGCCAGGGCTGTTACACAGAGGAACCCTGTCTGGAAAAAAGAAAAAAGAAAAAAAAAACAAAAGAAAGAAAGAAAGAAAGAAAGAAAGAAAGAAAGAAAGAAGGAAGGAAGGAAGGAAGGAAGGAAGGAAGGAAGGAAGGAAGGAAGGAAGGAAGGAAGGAAGGAAGAAAAAGACAAAAGAAAAGAATGATGCTGACTATTGTCTTCTAGGATCAAAATTCTGATCTGTACCTGACATTCTTTTTTTTAAGATTCATTTATTTTTATTGTATATGTGTGGGTATTGGCCTGAATGTATGTGCCCGGTGCCTGCAGAAGCCAGAAAAGGGCATTGGATCCCCTGGGACTGGAGTTACAGACAGTTGTGAGCAGCGGTGTGGGTGTTAGGATTCGAACCCTGGGTCCTCTGGAAGTTGTACTCTCCGGCCCCTGCACCTGGCATTCTTGACAGATTCTGCATGGGAGAGCTGGACAAGTAGGAGAGTCTGAGCAGTTTTTTCACCTTGGAAGTCACTGGAGACAGACAGACAGACAGACAGACATTTGGACAGACAGACAGACACTGGCATCTGAGAAGCGACTAATTACCATCTGCCAGTCTCTCTCCTCTCCCCCAGCTGGGGAGTTGGGCAACCCACTGGCTGGTAGTGTGTCTGCCTGTGTTTGCACGTGGCTGGTGTGTTCCTTTGTTGGACTCTGCCCTTGAAGGTTGCGACAGGAAGAGTTAGTGGCCTTTAGCAGAAGGTTGAGACAAACCTTCTCCCAAGCCTGCATTCTCCTGCAGACGCGTTTCAATGTTTAATATTCCTTGTGTTTATGTGTGGTGGTGGGTATCTATTCCCTGAAGAGCTGATAGGCTGAGGAGAGGTTATCAGGCTAGACAGCTGGAATCTTAAGGCAGGGGACTTGCGGGTTTAGGTTAGGGAATGAGCCTAGTAGTCTTGGGATAGATAGGCCTGGCTGGATATGGAATCAGAAAAGGAGCTGAGCTCAGATGTGGTGATGCATGATTGTAATCCCAGCTATCCAGAGGTTAGGGCCGGAGGATTACAAAGTCAGGGACACTTTTCTGGGCTGCATGGAGACATCGCTGGAACCACATCGTGTCTTGAGCTTTGATTGCACAGCTTACAGCTTCTCTCCTGGGAGCAGAGAAGAAAGATGAGCAGAAGAAATGGGCTTGATGGTTAGTGGCTTGGAGCCAGGGAAAATTTGTATGCAAAGAGGGGCAGATCAGAGAAGCAAGTTCCTTTGCCCAGCTCCTGCCTGAGCCCTAATGTTGGACCCCGGTCCTACCCTTCCTCCAAACCAGTCTCTGTGACTAAATGTGGCTTTGGGTGCTTTCTTCAATTTCCAGAGAGCCATCTAGCTGGACTCAAGATCAAATTCCATGACTGAGTTGTCCCTTTTCCTCTTGTCCTTACCTCTCTGGAGACGGAGAAGCAAGCATACCGTCCTGTTAAGGGTCTCAGGGAATTGGCTGGGCCATTCGGCCTCTCCTACCATGGCCTTACATGTGGTAGAGTAGGCCCTCTTCTTAGCCAGGGCTTCTTCAGTCCTCCTTTAGGGGCTGGCTGCTTAGGCTGTGATCCTGGACAGTGCCTCGATTCTCTGGGTTTGTTTTTCCACCCGGAAAAGGCAGAGGCATACTTTCTCATTCACATGGTTCTCTCCATTCACAGAGTTCTCACCAATTTGGCAAGCAGTAGGGCCTGAGAGAAAGGAGGGTAAGACACTGACTGTCCTGGACAAGAGCCCTGCCTTTGCCACTTGTCAAGCTCTTAGGCCCCTCTACTAGGTGGCAGAAACGGAAACGGTGGAAACAGTGGAAGAGAAAGCTCAGTGTCCGCTCTCTCTCTCTCTCTCCCTTTGCAGATTCCAGCAGGCCAGATTCAGATGGGCTTGGAGTGGTGGGTCTAGCTGGGGACTAATGCCCCAGAACCTTCGAGAGAAGAGCCAGGCCTACCCCCGACACCGACCTAGTAGCAACACAGGCGCTAAAAGTCTCCAAGTCATCCCAGCAGCAACCATGTACACTTTCCTGCCTGACAATTTTTCACCTGCCAAACCCAAGCCCACCAAAGAGCTGAGGCCTCTGCTGGGCTCGGCGTTATTGGGTCTGCTGCTGGTGCTGGCGGCGGTTGTGGCCTGGTGCTACTACAGCGCCTCGCTACGCAAAGCTGAACGCCTGCGTGCAGAGCTGCTGGACCTGAACCGTGGCGGCTTCTCCATCCGTAACCAGAAGGGTGAGCAAGTCTTCCGCTTGGCCTTCCGTTCCGGGGAGCTGGACCTTGACTCTTGCAGCCGGGAGGGTGCCCTGCTGGGCTGCTCCCGAACGGCCGATGGGCGCCCGTTGCACTTCTTCATCCAGACTGTACGACCCAAGGACACTGTCATGTGCTACCGCGTGCGCTGGGAGGAAACCACACCAGGGCGTGCTGTGGAGCACGCCATGTTTCTGGGAGACGCGGCGGCGCACTGGTATGGCGGCGCAGAGATGAGGACGCAGCACTGGCCTATCCGCCTGGATGGCCATCAGGAGCCGCAGCCATTTGTCACGAGCGACGTCTACTCTTCTGACGCCGCATTCGGGGGCATCCTCGAGCGCTACTGGCTGTCTTCACGCGCGGCCGCCATCAAAGTCAATGATTCAGTGCCCTTCCACCTGGGCTGGAACAGCACCGAGCGTTCGATGCGGCTACAGGCACGCTACCACGACACATCTTACAAGCCACCAGCTGGCGGCACCGCAGCGCCAGAGCTCAGCTATCGCGTGTGCGTGGGCTCAGATGTCACCTCCATCCACAAGTACATGGTTCGGCGTTACTTCAACAAGCCATCCCGGGTACCAGCATCAGAGGCCTTCCGAGACCCCATTTGGTCCACGTGGGCGCTGTATGGGCGCGCCGTGGACCAGAACAAGGTGCTGCAGTTCGCCCAGCAGATCCGCCAGCACCGCTTCAACAGCAGCCACCTGGAAATCGATGACATGTACACACCCGCCTATGGCGACTTCGATTTCGATGAGGGCAAGTTCCCCAATGCCACTGACATGTTCCGCCGCCTGCGGGAGGCTGGCTTCCGCGTCACCCTTTGGGTGCATCCGTTTGTCAACTACAACTCGTCGCGCTTCGGCGAGGGCGTGGAGCGTGAGCTGTTCGTGCGCGAGCCCACGGGCCGGCTGCCCGCGCTGGTGCGCTGGTGGAACGGCATCGGCGCGGTACTGGACTTCACGCGGCCGGAGGCCCGAGACTGGTTCCAGGGACACCTCCGGCGCCTGCGCTCACGCTACAACGTGGCCTCCTTTAAGTTCGACGCGGGTGAGGTCAGCTACCTGCCTCGGGACTTCAGCACCTACAGGCCTCTGTCCGACCCCAGTGTGTGGAGCCGGCGGTACACTGAGATGGCGTTGCCCTTCTTCTCGCTAGCCGAGGTCCGCGTCGGGTACCAGTCACAGAACATCTCCTGCTTCTTCCGCCTGGTGGACCGCGACTCGGTATGGGGCTACGACCTGGGGCTGCGCTCTCTTATCCCCGCCGTGCTCACGGTCAGTATGCTGGGCTATCCGTTCATCCTGCCGGACATGGTGGGTGGCAACGCGGTGCCGGAGCGCACAGCCGGCCGCCAAGAGGGGCCGGGGCCGGAGCGCGAGCTCTACGTGCGCTGGCTGGAGGTGGCGGCCTTCATGCCCGCCATGCAGTTTTCGATCCCGCCCTGGCAGTACGACGCAGAAGTGGTAGCCATCGCACACAAGTTCGCCGCTCTGCGCGCCTCGCTCGTGGCGCCCCTGCTGCTCGAGCTCGCTGGTGAGGTCACCGACACTGGCGACCCCATCGTGCGCCCCCTGTGGTGGATCGCACCGGGGGATGAGACGGCCCACCGCATCGACTCGCAGTTCCTCATTGGGGATACGCTGCTGGTGGCGCCGGTGCTGGAGCCTGGGAAGCAGGAGCGCGATGTCTATCTGCCCGCCGGCAAGTGGCGCAGCTACAAGGGTGAGCTTTTTGATAAGACGCCGGTGCTGCTCACGGATTACCCTGTCGACCTGGACGAGGTCGCCTATTTCACCTGGGCGTCCTGACCCACTTCAAGACCTAGGAATCCTACAGTCCTAACCCCAGCCTTCATGCAGATTTTTAATCCTTTACCACACCGGAATGGTGCACCCTCGGGAAGTCCCCACCTCTATTCCGCCTAGGAAGTGGGCACTGATGTAAAAGTGCTCCAGCCAACAGCTGTAGGTGAGACCTGGGAGAAGTACCGAAGCAACCTCCCCCTGTCCCAGTGCACAGTCCTAACAGCCCCCAGTCTTCAGAAACCTCTCCCCTGGGTTGGAGGCCCGAGAACTCAGAGGACAAAGGTCTGTTCTTTCCGTTACACAGGGTCTGGTTTTAAAAGCACACAGAGAAACCTCTCCGTTCCCTGGCCTTTGTAGCCATCTTTATCCTCTGAGATGAGGAACCGATTCTCTGCAAAAATTCCCAAATAGTTTCCTACCATATTAGAAAATGTACCTTTAGCTGGGCGATGGTGGCGCACACCTTTAATCCCAGCACTTGGGAGGCAGAGGCAAGTGGATCTCCGAGTTCAAGGCCATCCCGACCTACAGAGCAAGTTCTAGGACAGCCAAAGCTACACAGAGAAACCATGTCTCAAAAAACAACAAAAAGAGAAAAGAAAGTATACGTTCTTGGTGACAGCAGCTAGGCCCTGAGTTCCCAGCACACACCTGAGCAGTGATTGACCTGGCCCCAGATGGAAGAAAGATACAGATGTTTGGTTTGGCCAGCTGACAAGGAAGCAAAAGGTCTCTTCCTAAGCAGTAGGGGAGCTGGGCTCGGGCTGGACTAATTGTCTCTGTGAAGAGACTCAGAACACTGCACTAACCTATTTGTGTATATACTGGACTCAACTTTGGACCCAGCCCTGGGCCAGAAGTGCCTAGCGGGCAGACTTGCAGGGCCATGCAGGCCAGACTCATGCCTTAATTCAAGAACTTGTGTCTATGTGTGTATGTGTACACATACTTGTATCTGAGAGAGGGGGGAGGGGGAGGAGAGAGGTGCCCACCACGGATCTCTGAGTAACGAACGGAATATCTCTGAGGCTGGATAATCCGAGAGGGAGGAGGATGCAGGAACAAACTCAAGGCTTTGATTGTTGAGCGCTTTCCAGATGGTTTCCCTAGGAGAATGCCAGCCCCAGTTTAAGAGTTCAAAACACGGGTTGGGGACTTAGCTCAGTGGTAGAGCGCTTGCCTAGCAAGCACAAAGCCCTGGGTTCGATCCCCAGCTCAAAAAAAGAGTTGAAAACACTAGAGCTGGGCTGAGGAGGTGACTCAGGTGCCAACCTGAGTTCAATCACTGTAGGAAAGAAACAGCCCTTTCAGATTTCTCAGCTGTCTCACTGTGCACACATGCTCAAGTGTGGCCTGAAAGGGAGCTGTGTTCTTCCTCCGGCAGTGATGTGTTTGGCACGTGAGTGACATTATACCCTGACACCTGCCAACACATGTATCGGGGAAGGTCTTTCATCTCGGTAATCCTCCTGCTCTAAGATCAGCTCCAGCCAGAGTGAGTTTTTCCTGACTCTGTGGCTAAGTCTGGAGGAGTGGTTTGCCAGAGAAGGTGGAAAATGAGGTGGGGCTCAGCTTCCCTCAGTGGCTCTGGCAACCAAGCCTCTGCCCGAATCCCTAATTTCTCTGGGTGAAAAGCCCTGAGCTTCAGGGCTCCCACAGACGCCCGTCTGACTCCAGTGCCAATTCCTTTGTTTCTTTTCGGTGGCAAGTCGAAGCTAGAACCCAGGCTCCAAGCATACTAAGCAGCGCTCTTCCAGGGAGCTACATCCCTGGTCTTGGTTGTCAATCAGCTGGGTGACCTTGAATAAGCCCTGAACCCCACTGAGCCTCAGTTTTTTTTTCTATGTAAAAGTGATGATCATGCCTACCTCCAAGGTCATTTTAATAACAAGCACAGATATATGGAAAGTGCCTAGCACAAAGTAGGTGCTCAATAAAAGATAGCCATTGTAGTAGTATTCGTTGTTTTCTTGCTTAGAAACAAGGATTCTTTGGGATTTTTAAAGGCTTGCTATTTATGCATATGAGTGTTTTGCCTGCATGTACTGCATGCATGCCTGGTGCTTGTGGAGGTCAGAAAAGGTCAACAGGTCCGCTGGAACTAGCATTATGAATAGATGTGTGCCATCATGTGGGTGCTGGGAATCGAACCCATGTTCTCTGTAGGAGCAACCAATGCTCTTAACCTCTGACCACCTCTCCAGCCCCTCTGTCCTGTCCCACCCCTGCCGTACCTCCTGTGCAGTCCCAATCTGTCTCTCTCCCTGAACACCGGATCTGAGCAGCCTAACATTGCTCCTAACTGCTGCCTCCAGCAGCCTTGTATTGCTACTCTCGTCCTGTGCCTCGGCTGTTGTGTATGTGCGGTAGGGTGACATACAGCAGTCTGGAACCCCCTTCTCTAGAGGTAATGGGGAGGCCCTGAATGGCCACCGAAGGGGGCCTCGGCATGGATTATGAATGGGTTAAGCTTTAGCCAAGTGAGTTTTCTAAGAGAATTTTGTCTGTCATTCCCCCACTCCTGAGTAAAGTGTCTCTGACTCTTGCTCGGGATCCAGAGCAAGCATCCGCTGCTGGGTCTCCTCCACAAGCCCCTAGGACCCTTCTCCTTCCCCAAATCCAGGGTGAGACTGGCCTCTCCATCCTCTGGCCACTGTTGAACAAAGACTTAAAGGGTGGTTTGCTAAAAGCACTGACTCTTCACTCGGCCCTCCAGGTGCGCAATGGGTTAACTAAAGGGCAGAACAGAAGCCTGGTGTGATGCCTCTGCTTTGCACCTGTTTCCTCTGCATGGGGTCATTCTCTTACAGTCGGGTGGATTCCAGGAACAGAGCCCCCGGATAAACATCTGTGTCAAGGATCAAAACTACCCCTACCCGCAGGCAACTGAACAGGCCTGCCAGACCAATCCTGAGATAATGATCAACCAGACCACAGTTGGACCAGAGTTGATTAACTGTGCATGTTTCTTGCTCTGGATTCTGTCCCTTCCCTACGTAATCTGGGAGCTACTATGAGCACCTCTTATGCCAGGGCTGAAGACATAGCCCCCCTTGGCTTCCTAGTAGAGTTATGCTGACTAAAATTCCTTTCCTGCTTTTCACTAGTTCTCTGTTTTGGAGTCAGATTTGTCAGGATCCCTAGAGTCTGAACTCCAGGACTCCAGTGACGTTCCCTACTTCAGACCTTTTCAGCCACATTCTACTAACAGACCTTCAAGTCTATCCCACACAACATGTCTCCAACCATACCACCCTGAACATGTTTGATCTTGTCCATCCCACACAGCAGTCAAGGAGAGCTCTCCAAGGTTCAGTCATGTCCCTGGTGGGGTAGTATTCTGGTCGGGGTTCAAACCTTCTAAGATCTGATCCTTCTAGGCCTTGTTTCACCCATATTCTTGGGTCATATAAGTCTATTTTGAAAAGCATTTGAAGAATCACTGCCTCCTATCCTGGGGGTAACTGTACAACTGTCCCTTGCTAGGAGAGGTCTGCTCAGGCTTAGCCTTGAAGGAAAATGCAGTGGCCACTGGGTGGTTTCCTTTCCTTCCATTGTTTGGCTCCAAGGGTTTCTGCTAACAACCCCCACAGGGTACACCCCAGCTCCAAGGCACAGCCTGTTTTTTTTTTTAAATCTTAAAGCTAATCATTTACTTCAGTAAGCCCAAGGATCTTTCCAGCAGCTTGATAAGAGGGGAGCTATTCGGCTTTGGGTGGCCAGACCTAAGTGGCACTGGAGGAGGCCCTGTTCCTGGGTGTGCCCAGTCTAGAGGATGTGGAAAGTCGTGCCCTTGTGCTCTCTATCTTTAGACTGCCTTCTCCCTCCCAGGTGCCTTTCCCACTCCAGATTCACAAGGCTGAGTGGAGTGAGGGGATGGAAGGGTCTGAGTTCTGACTGCCTACTGACATCACGGCCTCAAGGGGGCAGCAGGAAGAAGCTGGCACCACCCTCCAGCCCTCCAGTGAGTAGAGTTGGGTCAGACCAAAGGCTAGGATGACAGGATTCAGCCTGGAAGACGTGAAGGAGACATGTGCCACGGCTCCCACACCTGCACAGGAATTTCTACTAGACTTCATTTCTTAAGGTCTCCAACTCAGCAAACAAGCACCTTCTGCGGACACGTAAGCCATTGTTGGCGTGATCGAGAGGGCATTTGGATTTCCCAGAGCCTCTGTGCCCTAGGAAAGGAAAACTTAGGCCTCCCTTGTGGGGCTAAGCCCGTCAGTTGTCTCTTCACCCTAGGTGGAGGAGGTAGGAGTGAGGGAAAAGGGGGGGGGGGTCCAGAAAGAACACCTCGGGGCCCTGGCAGGAAACAGGATGGATGGTTATTGGGGGGAGCTTCCAGGAGAAGTAGATCTGGATGTTGGAAGGCCCCAAATCGAAGAAGATGCTGAAGCTTTCCCACCTCTCTATCCTCTGAGAGGTGAAAGCACACTTAGAATCCAGGAGGTGAGCCGCCCTCTCCTCTGCCTGCCGCAGGTATTTACCCGGCACCCAGCACGTGTCCACCCTGCGCCGGTGAAAAGACGTCATTTCGTGTCGTTTCACGAGCCTTCTTCCTCTTTGTGCCTGAGATATGAAAAGAGATAATGGTCGCTTTCTAAACCTCATGGTCTTTACGGACCAGGCCCTAGTTTGGGTTTGGGTTTTAGTCCGTTCCATGTAGGATACTCCCTCTTCCTTTTCCAGGGCCCATGCTTAGCTTTTCCATCCTACTATGGTGGTTTGTGTTTTGAGACAGGGTTTCTCTGTGTAGCCCTGGCTGTCCTGGAACTTGGTCTGTAGACCAGGCTGGCCTCAAACTCACAGAGATCCGCCTGCCTCTTGTCTCCTGAGTGCGCATGTGCCGCCACCACCCCGCCCACCCATCCTACTATGTTTAAACTCTACTCTTAGGTACCTCCCTGACTTGTGCCCTAACCCTGACCACTGATGATTCTACCTGGACCCAACATTTTCCAGCTTGGCTTGGAAACCAGGCTAGAACTTTATGGTGCAGGGTCAGGCTCAAAGTGCCTACCTCAAAACATTGTCTTATCAAAAAGTGCTTTTTTTGTATAAGTTTCTTAGAAAACTCAAAGGCAAAACTCAACTTATTTTCAATTAACATTGCTATTCAGCCATCGTACTATGCTTATTTAAGTTTTTGAGACAGTCTCATGTAGCCCAGACAGGCCTCAGATTCACTATAGAATGGTCCTGACCTAACTCCTACTCCTGGTCACCCTGCCAACACCACCAATACACTTGGCAGGTTCTCATACTGTACCACAAGCTGACCTCAAACTCACTATATAGTCTGTGCTAGCCTTGAAATTGAAGTAATTCTCCTGCCTCAACCTCTCAAGTGCTGGGATTAGAGGCATGAGCCTGACTTATCATCAGCCTCTATGCCTGACTTAAAATATTTTTTAAAGGAATAAGCAAAAGAAATGTAAGGCTATACATTGCAACTGTACACATTGTTGAAATACGTTAAAAAT
Organism: Peromyscus maniculatus bairdii; assembly: GCF_049852395.1. Classification (NCBI taxonomy): domain Eukaryota; kingdom Metazoa; phylum Chordata; class Mammalia; order Rodentia; family Cricetidae; genus Peromyscus; species Peromyscus maniculatus. Next base: position 66,584,294 of record NC_134853.1, on the reverse strand, counting down.
AGCATAGATAGAAGTGAAGACATGGTCATAAATTGTAATATTTACTACTATGAAGATGGCAATACTTCACTAATCTATAGATTCAGTATAATACTTACCAAAATCCCAGCTAACTTATTTGTGGAAATCAACAAGTCAGTCTAAAATTCATAGGAAGCTGGATGTGGTGGCCTACACCTTCAACCCAGTCCCAGTACTTGAGAGGCAGAGGCAAGTGGAGCTCTGTAAGGTCAAGGCCAACCTTGTGAGTTCCAGGCCAGCCAGAGCTAGAAAGTGAGACCCTGTATCAAAAATAAACAAGTGAATAAATAGATAAAATTCATAGGGAAATCTAAAGGACCCAGAATAGCCAAGGCAATCTTGAAAAAGAACAAAGTTGGAAGATTCATACTTTTCCATTCATTACTTATTACAAACCTATAATAATGATCATGTGATGCTAGCACTAGCTTTAAGATAGACATATACTGTCAGGCATGGCAGCCACGCCTTTAGTCCCAGCACTTGGGAGGCAGAGGCAGCTGGATCTCTGGTCTCCACAGTGAGTGCCAGGACAGCAAGAGCCATAGTGAGATCCTGTCTAGAAAAAGAAAACAAAACAAAAGATAGACATATCGTCTAGGAATGGTGAGCCGTCATCTCACTGGGTAAAAGTGCTATGCAAGCCAGACAACCTGAGTTCAAGCCCCAGAACCCTCAGAGAGGTGGAAGGGAAAAACCAACTCCACAAAGTTGTCCTCTGACCTCCACATGCGCACAGTGGTACATGTGCAACCCCCCCACTCCTACCCTGAATCACACACACAGACACACACAGACACACACACAGACACACAGACACACAGACACACACACACACACACACACACACACACACACTGGTTTTTTAAAAATTGAAAAATGAGGGGGTGCATGATGATTCGGTGACTTCAAGTACCAGCTGCTCTTCCAGAAGACCTGGGTTCAGTTCCCAGCAGCCACATGATGATGGCTCACAACCATCTGTCACTCCAGTTCTGGGGATCTGACTCCCTCTTCTGGCCTCCTACGGTACTAAATGCTCACCTGGTGCATAGGTTCACACACAGGCAAAACCCAATACAGCTTTAAAAATAGGGGAAAAATATAGTTCAATGGAATAGGTTTGAGAATCCAGAAATAAACCCAGGAACAAAACATTTGTGTCCGTGTGTGCGTGTGCGTGTGCGCGCGTGTGTTTTTACTGGGTCTCTTGTATGCTAAGCAAACATTCAACCACCGAACTTCACTTCCAGTTAAGGAATCATCACTTTTTTTTTTCTTTTTCAAAGGATAGTTTGGGTGGAGGGGAGCAGTCTGGAGAGATAGCTCAGCAGTGAAGAGTGTTTGCTGCTCTGCCAAAAGACAGGGGTTTGGTTCCCAGCACCCATGTCATCTGGCTCATAACTGCTTCTAAGTCCAGCTCCAAGGACTGTGGTGTCCTCTTCTGGCCTCTGATAACACCTGCATACACATGGCATGCACTCACACAAGCAAACATATAAACACAATGGAAATAAATCTGTTGGTTTGTTTCGAGGCAAGGTTTCACTGTGTGGTCCTAATTCACTTGGTAGGCGAGGCTGGCCTCAAACAGACATCTGCCTGCCTCTTCCTCTGCAGCACTGAGGTTAAAGGTGTGTGCCACCATGCCCTGCAGAGCCTTTTAATTTCTTTTTAGAGAATAGTATCTGAAAGGGAACAGTGGGCTGAGCAGTAACTAGAGAATGCATTTCCTAGGAATCTTTAAAAAAATAAAACAAAAAAAAACAAAAAAAAAAAACAGAATCTCAAGCTGGGTGGTGGTGGTGGTGGTGGTGGTGGTGCACGCGTTGAGTCCCAGCACTCGGGAGGCAGAGGCAAGCGGATCTCTGTGAGTTCAAGGCCAGCCTGGTCTACAGAGTGAGACCCAGGACAGGCTCCAAAGCTACACAGAGAAACCCTGTCTCAAAACAACAACAATAACAACAACAAAAATACATCATCAAGAAAGCAAAAGGAAGACTGGCAGATAGCTCAGTGGATACAGGAACTTGCCACCAAGCCTGATGACTTGATAGTTACTGATAAATATATGAAAAGATATTTAAAATGATATTCCACCAGGACAGTAAGGATAAAATCACTGAGATACCACTTCATCCTCATTAGAGTGCCTATAATAATAATTTTTAAAAATCATATATAACTGTGGTGGTTTGAATGAAAATGGCCCCAAAAGGTTTACAGAGGGCGGCATTATTTGAAAAGATAAGGACTTGTGTCCTTGTAAGAGTAGGTGTGGCTTTGTCGGAGGAACTGTGTCACCATGGGAGTGGGCTTTGAGGTTTCAGCAGCTCAAGGCAGGCCTAGTTGGCTGATTGTTTCTTCCTGCTGCCCACTGATGCAGAACTCTCAGCTACCTCTCCTGCACCGTGCGCCACCATGCTTCCCACCATGACAGTAAGGAACTAAACCTCTGAACGCTAAGCCAGCCCCAATGAAATGTTTTCCTTTGTAAGAGTTGCTGTGGTCCTGGTGTCTCTTCATTGCCTAAAACAGAAGATGTTGGAGAGGCTGTGTAGATATTCCAGTCCTTAAACAACACCGGTGGGCCTGTAAGAAGCACAGACACTTTAAAACCAGCCTAGAAGTATCTCAAAGGCTAGACATAGGTACCACCTGATACTGCAATTCTACTTTTAGTTATATCCAAGGAAATAAAGTTTTATTCACAGAACTTATAGCATTTTTAATCATAGCTTTAAAAAAGGAGCAACTCAAATTGGGAATATGAAATACTAGTGAACACTACAAAATGAATGACCGCTGAAGACACTAGTCACAAGAGACTACAAATGCAAAAGCCACCATATGATATGGCATGTCCAGCACAGGCAAATCTATAAGGGCTGAAAGTAGACTGGTGCTTGCCTGAGGTTTGGAAGAAGTAGCTGGATTGCTGATGGTTATGAGTTTTTGGTTTTTGAAGGGTGATTAAAATGCTCTAAAATTGTGCCAGGTGCTGGTGGCGCACGCCTTTAATCCCAACACTTGGGAGGCAGAGGCAAGTGGAACTCTCTTGAGTTCGAGGTCAGCCTGTTCTACAAAGTGAGTTTCAGGACAGCCAGGGCTACATAGAGAAACCCTGTCTCAAACAAAAACAACAACAAAACTAAAATTGTAATTCCTCAACTCAATTTATATATTAAAACCCTTCAACTGTATACTTTAAAATGGGTGTTCCATACAGTATATGAACTATATTTCAACAAAGCTATAATCATAAAAGTGGAATGGGGTAATGACACATATTATAACATGAGTAAACCTTGAAAACATGCTATGTGACCCAAAAAAAGCAAAATACAAAAAGTCACAAACTGTATGTTTCGCCTTATATACTTATTTATTGGGGTTTGTTTTGTTTTGTTTCTGAGATGGGGTCTCAAATAGCCCAGGCTGGCCTTGGACTCTCTAGCTACTGAGGATGACCCTGGACTCCTGTTCCTTCTCCCTGCACCTCCCATGCCCTGGGTTCCAGGTGTGCACCGCCATGCTCCGTTGCAGGGTTCCAGTTACCTGAAATGCTGAGAATGGGGAAATCTACATAAAGGAAAGTAGGGTAAGTGGTAGCCAAGAGAACACGAGAATGCTTACTAAGAGGTATGAAAATTTCTTTTTTTGAGTGTTGAGAATCTTCTAAAATTAGGCAGTGGTGGTGATAATTACACAGCCTTGTGAATAAAGAAAAACTACTAAATTAACTTTTTGAAATGTTATACTGCTCAGGGTAGTGGCACACACCTTTAATCCCAGCACTTGGAAGGTAAAGGTAGATGGATCTCTGTGAGTTCAAGGCCAGCCTGGTCTATAGAGTGAGTTCCAGGCCAGCCAAGGCTTTATAATGAGACCCTCTCTCTGTCTCAGAAAAAAAATAGGTATTCTGTTATATATACATTATGTCTCAATTGTTTTGTAAAAAGCCTCCAATCTGGGTGTGGTGGCATATGCTTCGAATCCCAGCACTCAGGATACCGAGGCAAGAGGGTCACCTCCAGTTCAAGGTCAGCCTGGACTACATGTGAGTTCCAGGTCAGCCCAAGTACACAGTGAGACTGTTCATTCTAGAACAGAAACTAGAAATCTGCTTCTAACCTTTTCCACCTGTTACTGTTTTACCCTTAGAGCAACACATTTACCCGTTGTGTGTTTCTGCGTGAAGTTCGATCTGCTCTTGGGAAGGAATAACTAACTTGAACGTCCCTTTTAATTGAAAGAAAGTTTCCATTGTCTTTGGTCCTTCTTTTCCTATTTCTCAGCCCTTTGAAGCTTCATACTGCTACAAACTACATCTGCTCATAAACAATTTTGCCAGACTTTGAATATTTTCTGCTCACACCCAAACCAGTTGTTTTTCTTACAGGAACAAAATCTCATTTCAAAAATTTGCCTTTTAAGCTGTGTGTGGTATTATATGCCTGTACTCCTAGTACCCAGAAAGCTGAAGCAGGAGGATTGTGTGTTTGAGGGCAACCTTCAAATAGTTGAAAAAAAAAAAAAGTGTCTCAAAAAAAAAAAAAAAAAAAAAACAGGAGCTGGAGAGATGCTCAGTGGTTAAATGCATGGGCTGCTCCCGAGGACTTAGATTCAATTCCTAGCATCCACAGGCAGCTCAAAGCCTTCTGAATGACACTTCTAGGGGATCTAATGCCCTCTTCTGGCCTTCTTGGGCACTGCACACAGGTGGTGTACATTGAGGCAAAACACTCACAACAGGAAATAAAAACACATAAATCTAAAAAAAATTTTTTCATTCGTATTCTTTAAAAAAACTAAGGATCAAAACAAAAATGAATAAACACGCCTTTTACTAACAGCCACAATAAATAGAAGCAAAACATTTTAAAAGCTATAATTTGTACAAAGGTAATATATCAGCATTTTAGAAAACTTGGAAAACTCATACAATAGAAATAAGAGAACAATTATCATTCCTTGTTTTCTCAACCAGAAACATTTGTTTCCAAAACTTATTTTCTAATGTATCTAATATTTACAACATATTTTTTGTTTGTTTGTTTGGTTGGTTTGGTTTTTGGTTTTTTGAGACAGGGTTTAACAGCTCTCCCTGTCCTGGAACTTGCTTTGTAGACCAGGCTGGCCTGGAACTCACAAAGATCCTCCCGCTGCCTCCTAAGTGTTGGGATTAAAGGCATGTGCCACCACCAGCTTCACAACACTTTGCTTTAAAGTATACACACACACACACACACACACACACACACACGAGTGAGCAAATTGTGTAATGGTTTAATCTAGTTAATTAACATACACCTCACCTTGTTGCCGTTTTTGAACACTTAATGTTCGTTCTCTTAACATTTTTTTGAAAATATTCTACACGGGGTGGGGTAGAGCTCTGTAGATAGAGGGCTAGCACCACATACACTGGGCATAGCAAGTTCCTCTTTAAACTCAGCACTAGAGACAGATTCAGGTAGATGTCTGTGGGTCCAAGGCCAGCCAGGTGTACGTTACAAATTCCAGGCTAGCCGAAGAAGTACATAGTGAGATCTTGTCTCAAAAGGCCAGGGGTAGGGGGGTGGGGGGTGGGGGGTGGGGGGAAGGCTGGAGAGATGGCTCAGAGGTTCAGAACACTGGCTGTTCTTCTTCTGTTCTTCAGAGGTCCTGAGTTCAATTCCCAGCAACCACATGGTGGCTCACAACCATCTGTAACGAGATCCAGTGCCCTCTTCTGGCCTGCAGGCAGACATACAGGCAGAACACTATATACATAATAAATGAATAAGTAAATCTTTTAAAAAAAAAAAAGCTCAAGGTCATCCTTAGCTATAATGAGTTTGAGGACAGCCTGGGATTTGAGACTTTGTCAAGTAGTAGTAGTAATAATAATAATAACAATAATAATAACAACAACAATAATAATAATAAAAAGAAAGAAAAATACTAGTACCAGATATAGTTACCATGTTTGGTAATAAATGCAGAAGTGAGTACTAGCAACCATTCCCTAATTTTTTTCTTTTTTAAACGTTTGTTTATTTTCACTTTACATGTATGGGTGTTTTGCCTGCATGTGTGTCTATGGACCATATGCATGCCTTGTGCCATGGAGCCAGAAGAGGACACCAGATCCTCTGGAACTAGTTACAGACGGTTTAAGCAGACATGCAGGTGCTGGGAACTAATCCCAGGTCCTCTACAAGAGCAGCCAGTGCTCTTAACTGCTGACTCATTTCTCCAGCTCCCTCCTCTTACTTTTAAAATGCAGTTTTATTGCCTAGTTTGGATCATATTCATACTTATCCCCCGCCTCGAATTCAAGAGATCAGAGTGAAGCAACATTGTCCAGACGGACATCTAACTCCTGAGCTAAAGTGATCCTCCTGCCTCGTTCTTCTGATGAGCTGGATCTATAACTATGCCTGGCATCCCAAGATTTCTCAAGAAAAGGCTTCAAACATGCTGGAAGTCTATGTAATACACCTGCATCACCACCCTGAGTCAATGGTTGTTACTGTGCTATGTATCTTTTATCTGCTTATATGTATGTGTTCATCTTCTTTGTCTACTTGATTGGATTGGAACCATCTAGGAAACACACCTCTGTGCTTGTTTGTGAGGGCATTTCTACAGAGATTTAACTCAGGGAAGACCTACCCTGAATGTGGGCAGCAACATTCCATAGGCTGGGATCCCAGAATGAATAAGAGGGAATACCAGGGCACCCAATTTCAGAAACAGCCATGTTGACTTTGGTCCCCTGGCCTGGTGTCTGTTCCAAGCGTCATCATCATCTGCCACACTACATGGAGAGTCCGAGACTCTCAAAGATCACACACCACAGTGGTGACAGAAGCAGTTATCCCTCCAGACCCACTGGACCCACACGCCACCTCTCAGCCCTATGCTTTGCCTCTCAATAATGGTGTTTTGAGTGTATGTCTCAGACACAGAACATGCTGAGAGAAGGAGGGAGGAAGAGGCTGGGGCCAGAGGCTAAGCAAACTGATCGTGTTGGGAGAAAGACTAGGGTGTCCCTGTGCTAACGGTGGAACATCATAACAAGGCAGAGATGAGAAAGAAGAAGCAACTTCCTGATAGGCAAGTGAGTTTTGAGGATGAGAAAGTAGCTTAAGGAGGAATGGAAGCCAGAGATCGCTGAGCATCTTAGGGAAGCTTTGGAAGGAGGCAGGACTTTAGAGAGCTAGACATGACGAGATGATTAAGCCTATCTCGAAGCAGAGGATGGTCCTCTGTGAAGCTCTTTCCTCCAGCCAAGCTCCCTTGAGACGTTAGGGAGGGCTGTTCATCTCTCTTCTGATCCATGTAGAAGGATATGAGAATCGTCATTGTGTCCCGTAGAACCAGCTTTTGGACAGAGCAAGGCTTTTGTCTAGCACCCTATCCTCAGAGCTGGTGCTCTGGGGCGTTCTCTATGGAGAGGAAGGATCTGGTTTTATAATTGTGCTGGTCTTGTTTGTTTGCCAACTTGACACGAACTAGAGTCCACTGAGAAAACGTCCCCACCAGATTGTCTGAAGGCAAGTCTGTAGTGCATTTATTTCCGTTTTTAAAGACAGGTTCTCTCTCTGTAGCCCTGGCTGTCCTAAAACTACACAGACCAGGCTGGCCTCGAACTCACAGAGATCCACCTACCTCTGCCTCCTGAGTGCTGGGGTTAAAGGTGTGTGCCACCACACCTGGCTGGTAGAGCATTTTCTTGATTAATGACTGATGTTAGTGGGTCTAGTCTTCAGTGGATAGTGCCACTCCTGGACAGGTGGTCCTGACTTGTATAAGCAAGCAAGTTGAGCAGGGCATGAATGAGCAAGCCAGTAAATGGCAGGCACTCCTCCAGGTTCCTATCCTGACTTCTCTCAGTGGCGAAGGGTGGCCTGAGAGCTGTACACTGAAATAAACCCTTTCCTCCCCAAGTCGCTTTTGGTCATGGTTGTTTTTATCACAGTTTAAAAAACCTAAGGCAGAAATTGGTACCGGGTTCATGGGATTATTGCTATAACAGACCTGGCCATGTTGTTTTTGGAAAAATTTGGAACTTTGGGTTGGAAAAGTCATTGTGTGTTCAGAAATTAATGAGCTATTATGCTGTGCTGGCTAATTTTATGTCAACTTGGCATAAGCTAGTTATCTGAGAGGAGGGAACCTCAGTTGAGAAAATGCCTCCATGAGATTTGGCTGTAAGGCATTTTCTTAATTAATGGTTGATAGGGGAGGGCCCAGCCCATTATGGTGGTGCCATCCCTGGACTGGTGGTCTGGGATTCTACAAGAAAGCAAGTGGAGCAGGCCATGATGAGCAAGACAATAAGAAATAGCTCCACACGGCCTCTGCATCAGTTTCTGCCTTTAGGCTCCCACTCCGAGTTCCTGTCCTGACTCCCTTCAAAGACGGCCTACAATGTGGAAGTATAAGCCAAATAAACCCTTTCCTCCCTAATTTGCTTTTTGGTCCTGGTGTCTCATCATAGCCATTAGCAACTCTAAGATATATGGGAACTTAGAAGGTACCACCGAGAGCAGAGCAGATGGTAGAGAGCTGGTTCATGAAGTTTCAACGTTCCTAAAAAACTCCATGAGGGCCATTAGGTTCCCCCCCACCCCAGGGCAGGGGGAGGTTTCTCTGTGTAGCTTCGGTGCCTGTCATGGAACTCACTCTGTAGACCAGGCTGGCCTCAAACTCACAGAGATCCACCTGCCTCTGCCTCTGGAGTGCTGGGATTAAAGGTGTGTGCCACCACGCCTGGCCCATTGGGTATTTTTAAGAATCTGTGGGTCTGGTCAGTTCGTGCTGAAGAATCAGTTGTGTTTAAAAGACCAACATCATTGAGGCAAAATCTTTTGAGAATTGTCTACTCAGGGTCTGCACACAGGATTTAAGGATTCCGAGTCATGAAGAGCAGCTGAAGCTTAGCACTGTAAGAGGCCAGGAGAGGCCACTGGTGAGATTATAGATGCATGGTGCCATGACTGACTGGTAGTTTATTTTTTATGTATATGAGTGTTTTACCTGAATGTATGTATATGTGCCATGTGCATACCACATATGTGCCTGGTACTCATGGAAGTCAGAAGAGGGCATCACCTGGAACTGGAGTTGCAGATGATGGTTATGAACCATCACTTAGAATGGAACCCAGGTCCTCTGCAAGAGCAACAAGTACTCTTAACCACTAAGTCATCTCTCCAGCCCTCTGTATTTACATTTTAATGGAACACTCTGTAAGGGCCAGAAAAAGGATTCCAAAACTAAGATATTCTAGTTGATGATGATGATGTGTGTGAGTGTGGGCATGTGCATACCATGGCATGTGTGAAGAGGTCACAGGGCAAGGTTTAGGAATGATTCTCTTCTCCTCTTCCCTGTGGGATCTGGGGATCAAACTCAGATAGTCAGGCTTGCACAGCGAGCATTTTCACCCCCTGTACCTCTCCCGGCCTCTGTGTAGGATACTCTACAGCATCTTAGCTGCAAAGCTTCCCACATACAGCCAACTTCCAGGACCAAGGACCATTTACTTTCTTTCCTCCTCCTCCTCCTCCTCCTCCTCCTCCTCCTCCTCCTCCTCCTCCTCCTCCTCCTCCTCCTCCCTTTCTCCTTACTCTGTATTCTGTTTTTACTTTTGTTTCTTTTTTTAAGATTAAAAAACTAGGGCTGGAGAGATGGCTCAGAGGTTAAGAGCATCATCTGTTCTTCCAGAGGTTCAATTCCCAGCAACCACATGATGGCTCACAACCACCTATAATGAAATCTGGTGCCTTCTTCTGGCCTGCATATATGCAGAACACTGTATACATAATAAATAAATAAATCTTTAAAAAAAGATTAAAAAAATTTTATGTATATGAGCATTTTGCCTACATGCATGTCTGTGTACCATACACATGCCACAATCAGAAGAGAACATCAGATTCTTTGAAACTGGAGTTACAGACAGTTGTGAGCCACCACATGGGTGCTAGGAATCAAACCCATGTCCTCTGGGAAAGCAGACAGTGCTCTTAACCACTGAGTCATCTCTCCAGCCCTTGTTTCTGTTTCTTGTAGCTCAGGAGTGCCTTGAACTCTCAGCAATCCTCCTGCCTCAACCCCTGAAGTGCTGGGGTTACAAGCATATGACACCATGCCAAGCATCATAAACTTCCCCTGCAATAAAAATAAACAGCAAATTCTGGTCATTTTCAGTCCCTTCCAACTTTGATGTATGAGGTTCTAGAATTTTCAGAATCCAGTCTCCCAGTCCGAGAGCGTGGGGCTGACCGGCCAGCCCCTAGTAGGAGGCAGCTTGTCTGTGGTTTGGCATCACTGTCCAGCAGGCATTTATTAAACCAGTGGGATGTGGTCCCTGCTGGCCTGGAGGAGAACAGTGAGCTCCACACACTTCCTGCAGCAGGCCTCCTTTGCAGAGTGCTGCTCTAAGGGGCGAGGAACAAAACCATTTAGGGCCTTGGCTGCGTTCCAAGATCGGTTCACTAGTACTTCTGCCCTGTCTGCACAGAGAACCAGTGACTGGAAACATCTGGAAGCCTGCTTAAGACCGGGTGACTCTGCTCTCCTTCCTTGGGGTGGCTGTTCTTGACTCTGGTAATCCATGCTGACCTTTGCCAATGCCCCCTTCCCCTCCAATCTTCTACACTTCATTGGGCAACAGCCCACTAATAAAATCCACATGAACCCGGCTGCTAACAGCTTCTGGAAGGGCTCTAAGACCTAACACCTGCCTCAGCATTCCTGGAGCCCTAGTAGCAAGGCAGAAGAAGGCTGAGACCCAACTCTTGCACCTCGGGGTCTCACAGTGGCACTGTGGAGCAAGCCAACTGGCAGAGGTGAGGTTCGGAAGAAATGGCAATGGCCTGCTGAACGGCACGGGGAAGGCAGTTCTGGGTGAGGAGCACAGGTGTACTGACCTGGGCAGAGCCCGTGAACTTGGGCTTGCCTCATTTTCTTCCTCAATCATGATGACAAGGCTCATTACGCTGGGAGACAGGCTGGGTTAAAAGGCGAGGGTACATGTGCTACTAATCTGATGATTCAAGGATGCCTGTTTCCCACCTCTGCTCTGGCCCAGACAGCCCAAAGTTTTGGGTCTGAAATATTTCCTGTGTACCTACAAAATATGTGGGTGCTGGAGAACAAAACATTCCATTTCTGCACTCCAGTTCTGTTGGCTTGGAAATCTCAACTCTGTCCGTCTGTCTGTCTGTGGGTGAGGAGGTGCTTGGAGTTGCAGAAGCAGAAGGGTTACCCTAGATGTGCTGGATTTCTTCCAGTTTCAACCCCTAGCCCTTAGCTTTTTGGGGTGTAGTGTTTGCACACAGCATTTCCTCTGGCTTACAGTCAGAATGGCTGAGTGGTCTAAGGATTCTCTCTTGTTAAGTCCAGAACTCTAACCTCTTCACCTTTCTCCTTTCTTCCTTTCTTTCTTCATTCTTTTTTTTTTTTCAAGACAGGTTTTGTTTTGTTTTGTTTTGGATTTTTTGTTTGTTTGTTTGTTTGTTTTTCGAGACAGGATTTCTCTGTGTAGCTTTGGAGCCTGTCCTGAAACTCGCTCTGTAGACCAGGATGGCCTCGAACTCACAGAGATCCACCTGCCTCTGCCTCCTGAGTGCTGGGATTAAAGGCATGAGCCACCACTGCCCAGTTGGTTTTTTTTTTTTATTTAATTAATTAATTAATTAATTTGTGTGTGTGTGTGTGTGTGTGTGTGTGTGTGTGTGTGTGTGTGTAGCCCTGGCTGTCCTGGATCTTGCTCTGTAGACCAGGCTGGCCTCGAACTCACAGAGATCCACCTGGCTCTGCCTCCCGAGTGCTGGGACTAAAGTGTGCGCCACCACCGCCCGGCAACTTCAGTTTTCTTTATCCCAGGCAATGGCTTGAGTTCAAGAACTAAACACACAGGTTAAAAGGCCACATGAGCTGTTTGAAGTTTATTTATAAAGTACACTTACTGGGGCTGGCATTTAAAAATTTCACCCCCTTTGCTTTTTAACTCAGCTAAAATTCCTACTTGCTCTTATTTTTAAAGTAATTATCTTCTACTAGGGATTGAATCCAGGGCCTCCTTGCTTTCACCTGAGAGTGCCGAGCTAATTTTAATTTCACCAACCTATCTGCTCTTGGCTGAAGCAAGCCCAAGACCATCACAGCCTTCCCTGGATGGGGACGGGTTCATCTCAGAAGACCCTCCAGGCCGCAGCAGAAGCGTTTGTTCTGGTCAGCTCAGGCCGGCATGGAGCAGAGAAACTGGTGTCCTTCTTGGAGTGTTGCCTTCATCTCCGAGAACTGAGCCAACTGGCAGGCCTCCTCCAGTCCTAGCCAGCGGTAGGCTTGATGCTCCTGGGAGAGGCAGATCTCCACGTCGTAGTCTTTCACCTCTGCCAGCCAGTAAATGACTGTTTTAGGCTTCTTCCAGGCCACATAATTGAGCTCCCTCCTGAACCCCTCAATGATGGTCAGTTGGCTTGCTTCTATGCCTGTTTCCTCCTGAGTCTCTCGCAGGGCTGTTTCTAAGTCAGTCTCTCCAGGGTCCACATGGCCTGGTTAGGAGAAAATAAATAAATAAATAAAGACGAAATCTTCAATAGTAGCTGAAGCTGGATTTTCCAGGACAGATGATATAAAGTTAGGGTCTTCAGTGACTTTCCTGGGAGTGCCTGAGCTAAAGGAAGTCTGCAGACGGTCAGTGTCCTAACATGCCTAGGAAGGGCTACAAGGCAGACAGTGTCTGGTTCTCAGGGTCTGAGAAATCCCTTCTTACTCCGTTGTTTTTTTTTTTTTTTGGTTTTTCGACTTACTCCGTTTTTGTAGAGAGTGACACAAATGTGCCCAGTCAGATTTAGATGCTGCTTCGTTTCTGCTGTGCTAAGTGTTAACCTGGGGGCCGTGTGCATGGGAGGTAGATGCTCCACCACTAAGCTACATCCCCATCCCAGAACACGGACTGCCTTCTGGTGCTGAGAGGGCTTTCCTCAGATCTCTGCTTTCCTATTCTTTTGAGTGTTCTCCCTCTATTATTCACAGAGACCACTTTTCTCTTGGAGACCTTAAAGTGATTTTTCTAAGGAGAGGCAGAATCCCTTGGCAGAGAGGGGCTAGCTGCAAAATCCAGTGAGGACTCAACACTCCACAGTTAACAGGCACAAGCCCTGGACTGCTGCACCAGCAGCTGTTTCCAAGTAGCCATCACGGCTTTTTCCAATTGTTTTCATCTTCCTAACTGAGCAAGGCCAGATTTCAGACTCACAGGGAAAGTCCTGATGGGAACTTAAGACTAAGGACAAGCCAAGAGCCAGTTCTAAGAAAATTTGTTGGCAAGACCCGGATCCAAGCCGACAGCTGCCAAGAAGCTGTTGCACAACCCTTGAAGCTCTGCAGACTGTGGTGGCCCCCAGCTTTACCCCTGTTTCCCACAAACTCTTCGTGTCCCAGAAGGGCCCAGAGGCACTGAGAGGGGTCTGGTAACCTGCATCTCCTCCTGGCTCTGGCAAGTTGCTGAGGTACCCTCCTGGTTCAGGAGCTCACGTGGAGCAGGAACTGATGGTTGTTCCATCCTTGGCCTGGAGGTGGAGCTATACACTAGGAGTTCTTCCCAGGGGTCTGCGCAGCTGCCTATTGGCTGCTGAATGGAAAACGGCTCTTAGGGAATCCGTTCTAGCCTCCGGTTTCTGGAGAAGGTTTTCTGCACAACACTTCAAACCACACTGATAGCGTGTTGAGGAGGCAAAGCAGGAGGGACACTGGCGGTCACAGGACACACTGATTCAGAGTGTGCCCCCTCTTCCAGCTGTCTTGGAACACCCCTCCTAGGAACCTATGCTAGCAGGCTCATTTCATCCCAGGCCAAAGAAGGAAACGATTAGGAGAGGTCCTCTGACATCTGGAAGTGAGAGGACCCAGCAGTGTGATTCCAGTGAGCAGGAGAGAAGTGTGAACACTCCTATTTACAGTGTTGGTGACACTTCTCTTTTACCCTGTTCTTCCCTGTGCTCCTCACATGTGCCAAAATGTCTTTTCTGTTACCCTATCTTGTTTTCTTCCAATCCCAGATAGCTGTCCATACCTCCCCACCCTACTCTCTGTAATCTCTCAGGGCTGTTTACTCTGGGGCCTCATCCCAGCGACTGCCAGAGCTAATCTGCTATTGTTCACTGGGACCATCCCAATGGCCTCAATCAAGGATGGCTTCATCATGCCATCCCCATCTGAAGCAGAGCTGGATTAAATAAAGATATTTTAATGTAAGTGTAAGCATGACAATTTTTTAATTTAATTTAATTTAATTTTTTACTTTTTTTTTTTTTTTTGGCTTTTCAAAACAAGGTTTCTCTGTGTAGACCTGGCTGTCCTGGAACTTGCTCTATAGATCAAGCTGGCCTTGAACTTAGAGATCTGCCTGCCTCTGCCTCCTCGAGTACTAGGATTAAAAGCGTGTGCCCCCACTGCCCAGCAACATGAGGCAGTCACAAAAAATAAGGCACAACCAATAGCATGGTGTGGGCTTCGAAGCAGAGTTATGAAAATACGTACTCAAATGGGTATGGGCTCCTTAAGCACAGCCACTCAGTTCACTTCTTCACATGCAGTCTGCCTTCTCTCTTAGGAACATCTGAGGGAATCTTTTGTACCCTTGAGATAGCATCCAGAATGCTAGTGGGTGAAAACCTGCTTACAAACACATTTGGGGGCCATGTCTAAGGCTCCACGCCACTGGTTTTCACTGTTTTGCCTTTTGAAGACCTGACTAGCTCTATCCTGGGTTCTAAGTGAGGAACCCAGGGCAGAGGTGGCTGCTGAGGCTACAACCCCAATGTCTCTGTGATCTTCATAGCCTCTGGGTCTGAGCAGCAGCCTCTCATTCTTACCCTTCCATTCCCGCCAGAATATGCAGATGACCTATGGCTAGGAAACCCAGCTTCTGAGTGCCTCTAACAGCTCCAGAAGTCATACTCCCTGCATGTGTGGTTCACAAAAGAAAACCCTAGTGAAGGGAACAACAAACAAAGACGCAAAGGAACGTATTAAATTAAATCAGAAAAGGGACGGGAAGAAAACTTGGGGTTTTAAGTCAAGCTCTACTTTGATAGATGAAAAACTCAGAAAGGGAGGCACATAGCCCGGTCATTTTCCTCAATTTCAGCATTCCCCATTCCCAACCCAGCGGCTTTTCTCTGGTCTAGCCATGCATGGGCTAGAGCACAGGTGAATGACAGAAAAACACCAGGTGCTGTCTGCCTTAGGTCAGCTGCAGAATCCGATTTCCAGGTCCGGGCTGGCCTGGAGACCTTATATAGAGAAAGGAAAGTGCTCCTGCCCCTCCCATCTTCTCCTGCTGTAGTTACTGGGAAGCAAAGCCTTGTAGGGGCCTGGCAGGGTGGATTCCTGAGCCAAGCTTGCCTCTCCCCAAAGCTAACCCCTACCCCCCCCCCGCCCCCCCACTCCACCCCCGCACCTTTGGGAGGAGTCCAGTGGTGAACGCCGTTTGATGCCTGCAGCAGCAGGAACTCAATTGTACTGTTGTCCACCTTGGGAATAAGGTGTCTTCGGAAGATGATCAAGCCACAGGCTCGCAGGGCCATGATCTATGAAGTTAAAAAGATGTGAAACACTGGGAAGCTACACACAACAGAGAATCCACACATGGGGCGCAGCAGGAGAACAGCAAGGACTAGCTAACAGTGATCTCACAACCACAAGCGGACAGCGTGCCGAGGAATGGAGCTCAGTTGTTCAGTTTTGTTGTGGCTCAGAAAGACTGGCCTGTAGGCAAGGCTGTGGAGCATTTTCTTGATTAATGGTTGATGTGGGAAGGCCCAGCCCACTGAAGGTGGGGTTATCCCTAGGTAGGTGGTATAAGAAAGCAGGCTGGTGGGACAGTGGTGGGCACGCCTTTAATCCTAGCACTGGGAAGGCAGAGGCAGGCAGATCTCTATGAGTTCCAGGACAGCCTGGTCTACAGAACGAGTTCCAGGACAGCCAGGGCTACACACAGAAACCCTGTCTGGAAAAACTAAAACAAACAAACAAAACAAAACTTAAAAAAAGTACATATAAATAAATAAAGCAGGCTGAACAGCCAGGCATGATAGTGCATGGCTTTAATGTCAGCACTCAGGAGGGAGAAGAAAGAGGCAGGTGGAATTCTGTGAGTTTGAGGCCAGCCTGGTCTACAGAGCCAGTTCCAGGAGAGTCAGGGCTACACAGGGAAACCCTGTCTTAGAACAGCGTTCTTCCATGCTCTCTGTTTCAGTTTCTGCCTTGAGTTCCCTGCATGACAAACTATAAAGTCTAAGCTGAAATAAACCCTTTCCTCCCCAAGTTGGTTATGGTGTTTATCACAGCAATAGAAACCTAACTAATACAGAGGAGCATCCAGGTTAGGGACAAAGCTTTGTGTGTAACTACTACAGGACCCCGGTAACTACCCCAGTTAAGGGGTTTCTACCCCAAGCTTCAGGTCTCCCTGTGAAACTCAGGGCTCACATGCATGTGTTCTGAGACTGCAGGGGCCCAGCAACTAACTCACTGAAACAGAAAGGGCTGTGTTACAGTCAAACTCACAATCCGATTCCCCTCAGCCTGTATCCGAGCTCTTAAAGCAGAGACTTCAATAATGTGTTTTCTCATGACTCAGTGGGGTCGCTTAGGTAGTCAGGTACAGGCAGACACTTTTGTTCATTTTTCAGTCTCATATCCATGTCTACTAAGTCATATATGCATTCAGTCCAAATGAAAAGTAAAAAGCACCAATGGTTAAATAAAAATCTCCTTCACTCCAGCAGAGGCGAACTATCTTGATTGCTCACAGCATGAATCTGGGGCCTAGACTTGAAGACAACAGCTTTACCTAAATAGGTTGCTAGGAGAACCACATAATTACTATTTAGTTTTCTTCCTTCTCTTTCTCCTTTCCTTTACTTCTTGAGATGGGGGTCTCACTAATGTAGCCCTGGCTGGCCTCCAATTCACAGAGATCCACCTGCCTCTGTCTCTAAAGTTCTTTTTTTCTGGAGACGGTGTCTCTGTGTAACAGTCCTAGCTATCCTGGATCTCGCTCTGTAGACCAGGCTGAACTCACAGAGATCCACCTGCCTCTGCCTCCCAAGTGCTGGGACTAAAGGCGTGCCCCACCACTGCCCAGCTTCTCCAAAGTTCTTAAAGTGTGTGCCTAACTGCAATTTAATTCTAGAGAGCTTTAGAGAGTGTCTGGCACAATCCAAAATCTCAGTAGGTTTCTGTGGAGTAACATCTGGAAGGGAGCCGCTGAGATGCTTCAAGGGGGACTCAAGGGTGAAGTGGTGCTGCATAAGCCTGACAACCGTGTAAAGAATCCACACCAAGAAAATTGTCTGACCTTTACACATGTGTCATGTGCGCGCATACACATACACACACACACACACACACGCACGCACGCACGCACGCACGCACGCACGCACGCACGCACGCACGCACACAAAGCTAATAAGGTCACAAAGGAAAACAGGTGATAGGCAACAATCTGACCTCCTCTGAGGAATTGCAGTAGGCCTACTGAAAGAAGGGGTGTTTGGGCAAAGAAGCAGAAGACAAACGGTAAGTCCATAAAGAGAAGGAGGGGAGAATGTGGTTCAGGAGGGGGTAACACCCTGGGCACAGGTCCTGAAGTAGGACGGTGGAACCGAAAGAAGGCTACGCGCTATCTCTCAGGTTGGTGTCCAATCAAGATGGGCTGCCAAGCATGGTGGCGCCCACCTGTAACCCCAGCTCTAGGGGGGCTGCAGCAGGAGGGTCACTGCAAGTCTGAGGCCAGCCTGGGCTACAGAGCAAAACCTTGTCTCAAACAAAAGAGTAAACAACAAGAAGGCCCTCTGTCACAGGCATAAAAGTCAGGCCCAAACACCTCTCCCGACTGCTGTCCAACGCTGTAACTTCTCACCGAGAAACCACACCTTTTCCTCCCCTCGCCTTTTTTTGCTTCTCTCTTTTTTTGTGGGAGGGGGGAGGTTCAGGACAGGGTTTCTCTGTGTAACAGCTCTGGCTGTCTTGGAACTGGCTTTGTAGACCAGGCTAGCCTTGAACTCACAGAGATCCTTCTGCCTCTGCTTCCCGAGAGCTGGGATTCAAGGCGTGCACCACCACTGCCTGGCATATCACTTTTTTAAAGCAGAGAAAATATCCATTAGTGTGGGAATGGTTAGTTACATTTCAGTAATTTCAGTATATTTGTCTGTCTCTGTAGCACACACACACACACCATTAAAAATGGGGTAGAACCAAATGTTCTTGCTGTAAGAAAATATTTTTGGATATATTAATTGAAAAAAGTATGGTACAGAATATGTATAATGAGATCTTTTTTGAGTTAAAAAATTCATATGTAAAGTAGTAGTACATAGGCTTTTACGAAACACCATGTTCTATTTTCCTGGACTCCTTATCCATGCTGAGAACATTCCCCATTCTGGAAGCTGCAATGAAACACCTTGTCACTGCAGAACTACTGAACAAGTGTTTGAATCACTGGCTTAGAGTTCATGTAACTGATGGGTTGTCCTTCCTACAAGGACGATTAGAAAGTAATAAATTTAGGGTACCTTTGAAGAGCCTCTCAAAGAGCCCTATATAATGAATGTTGGAGCTCTGGGTAAGCTCAGAAATCTAACACTAGAAAGGATATTGCCCTTCCTAAGACAGGAAGCCCCAGGGTATTCCTTCTTACCACTACCAGCACAAATAGAGCATGAGAAAAGAAAGATGCCTTCATGAAGGACAAAATGACAGACCTTGGGTGGCCGTGGAGACCCATAAAAGAGAAGAAAGGCTAGTCTTTGCCTCTGGAGAGGAATGGGAACAGGAGAACGTCTTAGGGTCGTAGGAAAGGTGCGTTCTAGCAGCGTGTAAAAAAGCTGCACTGAAGAAACAGTCTGGCCTACAATCTGGTCAGACAGCCGAGGACAGACGCACATTCTATGAATGCTGAACTCACGGGAAGACAATCTTCTAGAAAGAGAGAACTCCCCATTGCCCTTTCAATTGTTTGGCTTAAGCCTGTGTACTAGAAGCCTAGCCCTAACCCCACATAAACAACTCTTCCTACCTATCCCTTTAAAAATTAGTGTTTGGTTATTATTATTTTATTATTGTGGAGGGTATAGGTGTGACATGGCACATGTGTGGACGTCTCTATTTTCATATGTTCCAGTGACTGAACTCACTGTCCAACTTTACAGCAAGCATTTTACCTGTTAAGCGATGTTGATGGCCCTACTTCTTTTATTTTGTTTTCTTGAGACAGAGTTCCTCTGTGTAGCCCTTGGGCATTCTGGAACTCTGTAGACCAGGCTGGCCTCAAACTCACAGAGAACCACCTGCCTCTAACTCCTGAGTGCTGGGATTAAAGGTGTGCACCACCATACCCCTTTAATTTCTTTTTACTTTTTTATTTCATGTGCATTGATATTTTGCCTGAATGAATGTCTGTGTGAGGGCGTCAGGTTCCCTGGAACTGGGGACAGTCGTGAGCTGCCATGTGGGTGCTGGGAATGAAACCAGTACTCTTAACTGCTGAGCCATCTCTCCAGCCCTACTTTTAACTTTTGAAGTAGCTTAAGTATCACCTTTTTTAAATGAAGTCTTCTGGTTTGTAATAACTCTATAAATCTCTACTATAAGACTCAAGCAGAGAGGATTTTGACTCACAGAAACTTAAGGATTTATTATAAGGAATGTATGTGTGTTGCTGGGAATCAAATACTGGGATCCGTACATACGAGGCAAGTACTCTAACCACTAAGCTACCCTCCAAGCCCTTGGTTTTTCATGATGGGATATTAATGTATAGTTCATTCCTGGTCTTGAGCTCATTATGTAGTTCAAGCTAGCCTCAATTTTGAGATCTTCCTACCTCAGCACAAACTAGGTCCAGCTCAGGATTATATTTTGTGTATTTTGGAAGCTAGTAGAGAAAACCAGGCAAGTCAGTCACCTCCACATCTGCTGCTGGGCCTAAAGACTAATACTATTAGCAGTTGGGGGGCGGAGTTAGATGCGAAGTAGAGGAGAGCAAGGATAAAACTAAAACATGTGAGAGCACATTGAGACCTGCGAGGATAACTGGAATTCCTAATGATAAACTACAACCCTAGACTTCCTTTCATTGTTTCGAAGCTTGGTGACAGACATGGCCAGCAGGTAAAACCAGAGCGCTCCAGAGATGAGTGCCATTGACCTAGGATGCAAGAGCTGCAGGGGTGGATTCAATAGGTTTCTTCAGGCCTAGATGCTGTCCTTCCTCAGCAAGGTGAGCCAGCAGCCTGGTGTTAAAGCAGTCAGCTCTGTGCTTCACAACATACTGGCTGCTCTTTCCCTCCAGCTTCCCACATCTTACAAAAGTTTGTGTGGTCGGTTCTGAGCTAGAACCATTAAGAAGGGGATTCTGGGGCTGGAAATTTGGCTCAGTAGCTAAGAGCACTTACTTGTTCTTGGAAACGACCCAGGTTCAATTCCCAGCATCCAAATGGAGGCTCCCCACCTGGTTGGGTACCAGGCATGCATAGGGTACACAGACATACATGCTGGCAAAACACTCATACACACAAAATAATAAAATAAATAAAATAAAGGAGAATTCTGGGAAATGTAGTTCCAATATAGCTAAACTGACCCAATACAAAGCCACTTTAAGTATGCATCCTTTGTAAGGTTAAGTCTCTGTTGGTACCTCTGGCAGGAAAGAACCAAACTCATATTCTGTTTCCTTGGGACCCAGCTCAGCAGCTCAACAGATGTTCATTGACTCAACAGAACTCCGTTCCCCGTCTCCCACTGAAACAAATGTTTGAGTATGTTCTGGGGCCCTGGGAAACAGCCCAGTGTTTTCTTGAAGAGCGCCATTTGCATAAAAGTCAATGGAGCTATTGTTGTTTTCCTGTTTTTTGGAGAAGAGGGAGCTATCTCGGGGCTTGAAAGTATTCAGTTCTCATACATTCTCCAAGTGGACTCAAACCTCAGGGGGTTAAAGAACACAGCATCCAATATGCAAATATGCCTGCAGCCAGGATTGCGGAGGTGAGAACTCCAGGCTGACAGCAGGCAATTCACACTTCAGAAAAGTGGCAGAGTGCCTGAGGTGGTTAGGAAAAAAAACCAAAAACCCAAACCTAAACCTTCAATGTCATCAGAAGGTTCCAGAAGCTAGGGAAAAAAGCTCTTGGCTTTTTCCACAGAGAGAATTTCCTCACAGCCTAGGAGATTCAGGACTAATATGGGTGTGGGGGGAGGATTTACAGGTAATGGCTTTACTGCCATAGTCCAAAATATTCATCAAACTAATCAAGAATGTTACTGCAAACAGTTACCTGCAAAAATTCTCACAAACACATATTTTTATTTGCTTGCTTATTTATTCTTGTGGGGCCAGAGCGTGAACTCAAACTTGACACATGTGAGGTAAGTGTTCTCTAACTGAGCTATACCTTCAGCCTTTATACAGCAGACCCCTAAATCTGACTCACATTTCTGATGGTCTAAATCCCTTAAAGCATAGTGTTTCAAGCCACCATGCTGTGAGTATCAATACAGTGTCACTTACACTATGCAAGTTTTTGACAACTACAGTTTCTAATGCTACAGCACCCTGTAAGGCAACCCTGTAAGGCCAGGCATGGTGGCACACGCCCATAATCCTAGCATTCAGGAGCTTGAAACAGGAGAATCTTGTGATAAAGATCTCATCTTTATCTTCTTTCTCTGTGTTGCCCTGGCCATCCTGGAACTCATTTTGTAGACCAAGCTGGTCTCAAACTCAGAGATCTACTCCCTGCCTCCCAAGTGCTGGGATTAAAGGTGTGTGCCACCACCACCCAGCAAAGGATGACTCTATAAGACATATGTTAGTTTAGAAGGAAACTGAGGTTTTAAGACACAGTCTCACTTTATAGCGCAGAATGAGATATGTAGAACAGGCTGGTCTTGAACTCAGAGATCCACCTCTCTGCCTCCCCAGTGCATACAAAGGCCTACAAAATGTGCCTTTCTCAAAGCTGAAATCTTACGAAAGGTTAAACCAGGCTTAGTGACCCAAATCTTGCACCTGTAACCTCAGTACTCGGAGGGCAGAGAGGCAGCAGGATTCGGCTATCAAGCTTTCACTACATATAAATTTGAAGTCTTTCTGGGCCACATAAGTCCTGTCTCAAGAAACAAAATAAACATAAAGATTAAAATACTTGCCCAGTGGCATAGATGGCTGCCAATATGGATTTGAATCCAGAGAAATCTAACTCCAAAGCCTGTAATTATTATTATTATTTTAACCTTTAGCAGCGCTGCTTATCATGAAATAGGGTTAAGGGTACATACACAGGGCTCCAAGAGCATGCACAAGTGGTTAATAAAATCACTCCCAGTTTTAAAACTCCTTAGTCTTTAATCTGTACTCATCTGAAGACTTTTCCACCAAACAGGTTTTAGGCAGGGAAGATGGAAGACACCAAAGCCAACTCAGGAGGTGAAGGTGTAGCCTGAGGCTCCTACAAGTACCTATTTGACAAGGGTGTCCAGGACCCCACTGCTGTTTTTGAAGAAATGGGAACCTAAAACCATGTTTTGTCTAAACCTGGTGTCTAGAAAATTTTCACAGGCCGCTGAGGAGGAAGACCAACTCTGCTTGCTCACAAGCAGTTCCATATGACTACTCTCTCTCTCTTCCCTAAGCAATGGCCTTCTCAACTCGACAGCTTCCTTCTTTGTTTCTGGAGGAAGAATGAGGCATCTGTCCACATAAAGTTTTCTTGTAATAATAATAAAAGGGAAAAAACCCTAACTATATGAAAATGCTCCTTCAACTATCCCTTTCTCTGGGCCTGTTTCCCCCCTGGGAGATCAAGCTCCTGAATCATTTTGCAATCTTTGCTATTTGGCTGAGGGAGAAAACAGGGGTTTTACCTGTACCAACATACTCGTTTCTAGGATCAGGGCAAAGTCAGACAAGGTTGGGACAAAAATATTTCTTAGGGAAATTTTGTTATGTGGCCTTTTAGTGCCATCTGCTGTTCAGCTGTGGAAAGTAAACTTAAGTGATTCTAATACTGAGCCTACAGAGGGAATTCTTTTATCTGTTGTCTGCTGAGTATGTTCTGTATGACTGGATTGAAACTTAACACTACAAATCTCTCACATTCTAGAGGTTCACAGCCTAGTGAAAGCAAAAGGCATTCAAACAGATGTTACAAAGTGTTTCATACATCATAAGGATGCACGTAAGACAGAAAGATAGGCTGGCCAGGCAGAGTGGCGCATGCCTTTAATCCCAGCACTTGGAGAGGCAGAGGCAGGTGGATCTGAGTTCAAGGCCACCCTGGTCTACAGAGTTCCAGGACAGCCAGGGCTACACAGAGAAACCATCTTGAATACCCAAAAAAGAAAGACAGGCTGGGAAGTGGTGGTGCATGCCTTTAATCCCAGCACTTGGGAGGCAGAGGCAGGCAGATATGAGTTTGAGGCTAGCCTGACAGAGTTCCAGAACAGCCAGGGCTATATACAGAAACCCTGCGGAGGGGGGTGGGGTGGGGTGGGGAGCAGAAAGACAGTAAAAAAGTATCTTTAGGTCAAGAGTACCCCATAGGATGTACATGTGTGCGTGCACTTGTTTTCATGGGGTGTTAGGGTCAAACTTCATCCCTCACACTTGTACAGCATATACTCTATGTCCGAACTGAACCATCTCTGCAGCACCTCATAAGGACCTCACACACAAATGGCATTCCATCGGTAAGCAACTTAGTTTATATTGTCTTTTTGAATTTTATTTTTATTTTCGACAGGGTCTCACTATGTAGCCCTTGCTGACCCAGAACTCTCTATGTAAATCAGGCTAGTTTCAAACTCAGTGATCTGTGGCCTCTGTCTCTGGAGTGCTGGTATTAAAGCCATGCCACCTTGCCTGTCTTGATTTATATCCGGTGGACAATAAGGACCACTGGTTTTAGGTAAAGCGTATTTTTGTCAGATTGACATTTTACAAAAGCATTTTGACAGTAAGCAAGTTAGAGCACAAATTGGAAGAAAAAATTGCTTCTTGTTACAAGCTTATTTCAACAGCTTGCAAGTGACAGGAAACTAGATTAAGAAAGAGACTATGAAGCCGGGCGTTGGTGGCGCACGCCTTTAGTCCCAGCACTTGGGAGGCAGAGTCAGTCGGATCTCTGTGAGTTCGAAGCCAGCCTGGGCTACCAAGTGAGCTCCAGGAAAGGCGCAAAGCTACACAGAGAAACCCTGTCTCGAAAAACCAAAAAAAAAAAAAAAAAAAAAAAAAGAAAGAGACTATGAGAAAGGAGAAGGGGTGGGTTGTGAGATATCTCAAGTGTCATTGACAAAGTTGTTATTTCATTGTCTAATTGAAAGATTTTGTAAGTTCAACAGAGCCAGAAGAGATGTTTGGTTTGAGTAACTGCATGGAAGAGGAAGTAGCTACCCATTTCCTTTTGAACTGAGTTGAATTTGAAGTGCTATAGACTGTCTGCAAGGTAAATGGAAACTGGGTCTAAAGTTCAGTGATGTCTCACTGCAGTCTTCATTTCCTAAATTGGACACTTTTTATTAGAAAAGGAATTGTTTTCATCATAAATACTTTGACAACCCATGTGTTGACTAGCTTTATGTCCACCTCACACAAGCTAGACTCATTGCAGAGGGAGCCTCACTTGAGAAAATGCTTCCGTAAGATGTAGGCAAGCTGTGGAACATTTTCTTAAGTAGTTACTGATGTGGAAGTGTCCAGTTCATTGTGGGTGGGGTCATCTCCTGCACTGGTGGTCCTGGATTCCATGAGAAAGCAAGCTGAAGAGGCCACGAGGAGCAAGCCAGTAAGCAGCACTCGTTCATGGCCTCTGCATCAGCTCTTGTCTCCAGATTCCAGCCCTGTTTGAATTCCTTCCCTGACTTCCTTCAATGATGAACAGTGACGTGGAAGAGTAAGCCAAATAAACCACTGTTTTTTTCCAGCCAGGCAGTGGTGGCGCACGCCTTTAATCCCAGCCCTTGGGAGGGAGAGGCAGGCGGATCTCTGTGAGTTTGAGCCTGGTCTACAGAGGGAGTAAGGGCTGAACCATCTCTCCAGCTCCCCCTGAAATGACACTTTTTGAGGTAAAAAGAGCACTTCATTAAAGTACACATGCCGCTGCACACATGCTGGCTAGGGTGTTTGTTCTTAATGTGACGGAGGCCCCTTTCTGACTGAGAAGCTGTTACCCGGCAGGCATTGTGCCAAGCTTCCTTCATTGCTTCACTGTTGTCTTTGCAGACTGGGGAGGCATTACTACCATTTTTCAGGAAAGGGAAAAACCATGGTTCAGAAATATTTCTGGTAGTTATTCAAACGCAGGCGTGCCAAACTTCTAACATCATTTGTATTTGACAACTTGGTTGTTCTCGATTTAAGCTGTTTCATTTGTTTTATTTCTCTTAAGATGGGAGTCTTGTGACTTTATTCTGTCTCAGCATTCATTCAAAGAACAGTGCAAACAGGAAATAAAAAAATCGTTGGGGGCTGGAGAGACCGCTTAATGGTTAAGAGTACCTGCTACTCTTCCAAAGGACTGAGGGTTTTTTTTTTTTTTTGGTTTTTCGAGACAGGGTTTCTCTGTGTAGCTTTGCGCCTTTCCTGGAACTCACTTGGTAGCCCAGGCTGGCCTCGAACTCACAGAGATCCGCCTGGCTCTGCCTCCCGAGTGCTGGGATTAAAGGCGTGCGCCACCACCGCCCAGCCAAAGGACTGAGGTTTACACTAGGTGTCCCACAATCGGCTTTTAACTCCAGTTCCTGGTATCTGATGCCTTCTGGCCTCTGGGGGACCTGCATGCACTTGGTGCACATAAATTCTGGCAGGCACACGTACGCACGCACGCACGCAGAGAGATAAAATAAGCAAAGTAATAATATATATAAGTAAAATTATATATATCTTGGAATGCAGGCAGGGTTTAATCGATAACAACAAAGCAATATTGAGGCCTCAGGAGAAGGTATGATGACTGGCCTGCTAAACCGCAAACCCGGGACCTTCCTGTCTCCGGGATTCTTCCGACCCACACCATCACTACTCAGAAGGTGGCGAGGACCCCAGAACCACTGAACCTTTTCTTTTTCAATGCAGAGAGCTACACCGAGGCCCTGCGAGCGGATGGGGCCTGGCCTACACACACCTTACTGCCAGCTTCAACCGCGCGGCAACAGGTCGGCAGGACGCCACACTACCCCCGCCCACGCCCCCCAGCCCCACGGCACTCACCCGCGAGACGGAGGCAGGAGGCGGTCCTTGAACGGAGACGTAGCGCGCCGGCCAATCAGAAGAGCCCGGCTGGACTTCGGGCGAGCCACAGAATTGGGCATCAGGCGCTTGGACCCGCCTCCGGGGCGCGGTTCTCTAACTGGGAACGTCGCGAGATCTTCTGCAAGCGGAACCATTGGCGGAGAGATGGTTACGCCCCCTGCTTCTTCGGGTCCCCGATTGGCTCCTTAGAGGAGAAGGCGGCAAACGACGTCAGGCTCCCTGAATGGTCATTGGTCGGCGCTGCGGGAGCTCGGGCGGGCGGGCGTCAGCGCGCGCGTTCGAACTGGCGCTTGGCGGCGTTGCCATGGGGACGTGGCCTGGCGGACGCCTGGGGCGGGTGGACAGGACGCTCTGGTAGCCCGGCCTTAGGGCTTTCTCCAGAGGGCATTATTTCAGTTTCTCCTGACCTCCGAGGAAACGGACTGAGGAGGAGCCCAGAAGTCCCCGAGGTGAGAAAGGGTAGCGGGTTTAAGCCCTGCGCCTGCGCGGGAGAGGGTGCGCCTGTCCGCGGCTCGGCGCGTGCGGAGACCGGTGTTTGCAGGGCAGCTAGAACTTGGCTTCTGGTTCTTCGACGGTTCACGTACTCTCCCACGTTTCATCTCCCTACCCACGGCTTCTTCAGCAGCTGTCTCGAAAACCACCATTCTTGGGGCTTTTCTGAGTCCCCAAGGTCCTCTTGCCTTTAGAACGCTTCTGTTGGACTTTGGATTGTTTTATTTACTTCCGGAAACCTTCTTTTTTCTCGTATAAGTTTGAACTCTGAGATAAAACAAGCGTTTTCACAATGTCTTACACATAGTAGACTTTTGGGAAATATTTGTTCAGTTGACTCACTACAAATAGATTCTCTTTTCTTTCCTGCCTTGTTCCATTCAAAGATGATTTGGGGGCAGGTGGAGGAAAGAGGACAACCTAATCTCATATACAAAAGAGCCTGAAAATTCGACGTTAGGATTTCCACCTTTTGTGAAAGGTAAAACTGAATTGGTTGCTACAGCTCTCCCACATTGCAGTCTGATCTACCAATACCTTTTTATCAGGCTCCTAAATGTATTTCCTTGAAACAGACCATTGTGTTGTTATATGCCAGAGGATTTTCTCTTTTTATTTCGTGATTACATTTTGGAAAATGTAATCAATTATTTGAGCTTTAATTTTTTCCACTTACATTACGTGTCTGTGTGTGCGTGTGTGTGTGTGTGTGTGTGTGTGTGTGTGTGCGCGCGTATGTGTGTGTGTGTGTGTGTGTGCGTGCCAAAAGCAGGAAGTGCCTTTATCTGTTGAGCCCTCTTGCCAGTCTTTAAAACATCTTTTTATCTTTGCATTTATATATATATATATATATATATATATTTTTTTTTTTTTTTTGGTTTTTCGAGACAGGGTTTCTCTGTGTAGCTTTGCGCCTTTCCTGGGACTCACTTGGTAGCCCAGGCTGGCCTCGAACTCACAGAGATCCGCCTGGCTCTGCCTCCCGAGTGCTGGGATTAAAGGCGTGCGCCACCACCGCCCGGCATTTGCATTTATATTCTATCGAGAGATTTTTGACTTTTGTGGCCACTCTCTTCAGTATATATTAACAACTCAGCCTGTATACATTCACCAGGTATCCATAATCCTATTACATTTCCAAGATGTTGTTTTTCTAAGATTATTTTATTGTTGACTTGTGGCCTATATATTTACAGTATTATTGCTGATTATTCTTCCTTATATGAAATTCATAGCTCAGAGTTAACTTTAATGAAAGGATCAAAAATATTGCTAGGCAGGGGTGGCACATACCTTTAATCTCGGCACTCGGGAGGAAGAGGCAGTTGGATCTCAAGACCAGCCTGGGCTACAGAGTGAATTCCAGAACAGCCAGGGCTACACAGAAAAACAAAACAAAAAGTATAACAACTGTTGTGGTTTGGATATTGTGATGTATAGTGCTAGTTGTCAACTTGACAAAATCCAGAATCACCTGGGAGATGATGATATCTATGGAGGATTGACTTGATTGTGTTAATTGAAGTGGGAAGACCTGCTCACTGTGGGTGACACCATTCCTAGGCAGCAAATTCTGGACAGTATAAGAATAGAGAAAGCAAGCTGATCACTAATTCATACATTAATTCATTGTTCCCTGCTTTTCTTATTTTAAGTTTTTTTTTCTTCTTTTTCGAGATAAGGTTAGACCTGGCTATCCTGGACCTCTATGTAGACCATCCTGGCCTCAGATATCCAACTGCCTCTTCCTCCTGTATGCTGGGATTAAAGGCATGCACCACTATATGAGGCTTGCTTTTCTTATTTTAAAAATTTATTTTTATATGTATATATGTGTCAGTAAGTGTACTCACACTGGTGTATGGGTCCAGGGAGACCAGAAGAGGGCATCTGATCTCTGGAGCTGGAGATACAGGTGATTGAAGTGGGTTCTGGACAAGCAGCAAGCACTCTACACATCTGAGCTATCTCACCAGCCCTGTTGTGATTTTCTTATCTTCCATTGTAGAAGAAATAGCAGTTTCTATAGGTTGCTGTTTTGTTATTTGTGAGCCACCATGTGGTTGCTGGGAATTGAACTCAGGACCTCTGGAAGAGCAGTCGGTGCTCTTAACCTCTGAGCCATCTCTCCAGCCCTGCTGTTTTGTTATTTGTATAGTGAAGGGTTGAACTTTTCTCATGTCTCTTCTTCATCTAGTGTCTATGATCTGTTAATCCAGTTTCTCCATGGAAACTCAGCAAACTTATTCAAAGTTTGTGTAGAGTAGGTCCTTAACAAGTTTTGTTGAATGAGGCTGGTAGTGTGGTGGTGCACACCTTTAATCCCAGTACCCCTGAGACAGAGGCAGATGAATCTCTGTGTGTTCGAGGCCGGTTTGGTCTATTTAGTGAGTTCAGGCCATCAGGGATACATAGAGGGACCCTGTCTACAACACACACACACACACACACACACACACACACACACACACACACACACACAGAGTTAAATGAGTAATGGAGTCAAGTATAATAACATAGACCTGTAGTCTGTAGTCCCAGCTGCTTGAAAGCTGAAGCAGGGGAATTTCCCTAATCCAAGAGTTGAAGTTTGCCTAAATAACATAGTGTGGCTAAGACCTAGTTCTCCAGTGCTGGGGTTAGAGCCCAGGGCCTTGAGCATGCTTGGCAAATGCTTTACTACTGAGCTACATGCCAAACATAAACAGTTTTAGTAGTAGTAGTAGTAGTAATAGCAGCAGCAGCAGTAGTAGTAATATTGGCAGGAACAGTTGTATCAGTGGTGGTTCTTCAAGACGGTTTCTCTGTGTATCCCTGGCTGTCCTAGAACTCACTCTGTAGACCAGGCTAGCCTTGAACTCAGAGATTCTCCTGCCTCTGTCTCCTGAGTGCTAGGACAAAAGGTGTTGTGCCACCACTACCCAGCCAGCTTGGAAATTTATAAAGACTGATTGTAGCCATTATTTTTCCAGGTAAACACATGAGATATGGTTTGTTGACATGGTTTTATGGCTGCAAACTGGCAAAAATCTTTTACATGACAACTTTCTGAGATTGGATTAGACCAGAATTTTAAAAATAAACCACTGAATTTAAACTCAACATTGGTTATTACCTGTCCCTGGGAGCGCATTTAGAATTTGTATTCAGAGACTAATACACCTGTGTTGGCTTAAGATGACTGGGCTCAGCAATTTTGTTATGTTTATTTTTAGGTGATTACCACCAAACTTAAAAACTTAATAAGCCTGTTAAGGGTGGGTCTTGAAGCACATCACAGAGTATTTATAGTTAAATGTAAATGAACTTTTTTTTTCAGTTACAAATAGAAATAATCTCAAAGTATTTTTTTTTTTAAGTAATATGACAGTAATGTGACTCACAGATTAGTGTCCAGAAATCCACGCCTGGCCTTAGGAATTCCATCGAGTCCCATCTGTTCTAGTTCCTCTGCAGCTGTTAATTAAACAGGTGTCCCCGTCCTTTGTCCTCTGTAAAGCTCAGTCATCTATAGATAGGATGACCCCTGGAGTTTAAAGTAACTGGTTCTCCTGAGGGGAAAGTATATACACTGTATTATTTAACTTTTCATTTGCCTCTTGGAATATGGAATTTCTGTGTGTTCTTGGGGATCTAATACCTAACCTGAAGTACAGAAATTTTTTTTATGAAAAGTAATGGAGAATGTTGAGTTTATATTGTATCTGCTTTAATTGTGTGTGTGTGTGTGTGTGTGTGTGTGTGTGTGTGTGTGTGTGATGTGTGTTGATACATACACACAAGCAGGCAACATTAGAGTCTGAGATTTACATTTTTGAATTTTGATACTCACTGTAGGGTTCCTCACACTTACTGACTTGTCCCCATCTAAAGGCAGATAAACCTAAAAAAACTCTTAGCAGAAATCCATCCTGTCTGTCCCTGGACAGCTTTGAACAGATGACCTTTTCTGAGTCATTAAGTATATATGCATTTGTTTCACAGACTTTTTTTTTTTCTTTTTAGATTGCCATAAGTTTTATTGGTATAAACGCTCAGAAATTTCTTCTTTTTTACTAGCAGCTGTCATTTAAAAACAGGTATGAAAAACAATATAATAATTTCAACTTGTTTCCAAAGTCCTAACAAAGAAAAAGTAAAATTTCCACAATATAGAAAATCTTTGTTTAGTCTTCATATTATATAATTGTGAAATAATGACTCTGGCTAGACCTGGTTGCACATTTGTAAGCCCAGCACTTGGGAGCATAAGAAACATTAAGTATTAGTTTTCCTGTTAAACACTGTAGAGTGTTTTCATTTGTTTGTTTTGTTTTGTTTTGTTTCACAACAAATTCAAATCTTTTGATCTTCCCTACCTTTTCAAACTGTATACAAATGTTTTAAATCCCCTACCAGCAGCAGCTAAGCTTTTGTTTACACAAAGGCCCTGTTACAGTCTTGGAATTTGAATGATTTAAGTGGCCTTCCCCATCCCTTTTTCCTTCATTTCCTTTATGCCAATTCTTTTAAAGCTAACCAATTGAGAAAGACTGTGAGGTCAGGCCCCAGCCAACGAGGAAAAGACACAGTCACTACCTATGTTAGGATAAAAACCAGGTGTGTGCCAGGCAGTGGTGGCACACACCTTTAATCCCAGCACTTGGGAGGCAGAGGCAGGCAGATCTCTATGAGTTCAAGACCAGGCTAGTCTCCAGAGCAAGTTCCAGGACAGCCAAGACTACACAGAGAAACCCTGTCTTAGAAAAAAAGGAAACAAAAAAAGCAGATGCACCTCCTGTCCTGGAGTGCATGCTCTTCTTTTACGAGCAGTGCACCGGCTTGATCCAGAGTACAGGTACAGTTGTACTTTGTCCAGGCACTTCAATTGGTGTCGTGGCCTTTATTTGCAACCCCAAACTTATTTCTAACAGAAAGTAGGTTTTCTAGTTTGAAGACCA
Organism: Peromyscus maniculatus bairdii; assembly: GCF_049852395.1. Taxonomy (NCBI): domain Eukaryota; kingdom Metazoa; phylum Chordata; class Mammalia; order Rodentia; family Cricetidae; genus Peromyscus; species Peromyscus maniculatus. The sequence continues at coordinate 66,552,512 of NC_134853.1, read as the reverse complement.
TCTGGGCTTGGTATTTTTTTTTTATTATTATTATTTTTATTTTACAACACCATTCAGTTCAACATAATAGCCACAGATTCCCCTGTTCTCCCCCTCTCGCCCACCCCTCCCCCCAGCCCACCCCCCATTCCCACCTCCTCCAGATGGTATTTTTTTTTAATAGGGATTTATTTCTTTATTTTGGCATTGACTCTTTACTTTGGGTTATATGTTTTAACAGTGTTGCTTCTTCTGAGAAGTCCATGGAAAGTCTTTCCAGTTTTTAGTGATCTCTTCAATTTCTTCCATCAATGTTTTAATAGTTTTCATTGTGGAGATCCTTTCTTCCTTCCTTCCTCTCTTTTTTCTTCCTTCCTTCCTCTCTTTTTTCTTCCTTCCTTCCTTCCTTCCTTCCTGTAGATGAATTGCTAAATGGTCTTATTAAATACAAAACTCAGAGCCAGATATAGGGGTGAAAACCTGAGAGATCAGAGGAATAGGAAAAGCCACAGCTGACCTTACCTCACCAACTCTGCAGCTTTCAAAGTGAGCTACTTCCTGTCTACCCACACCTATATACCTTTCTGTTCTGTTCTCTCATTTGCTCTCTCAACCCAGCTACATCACTTCCTCTTCCTGCTCAGATCTGTCACTTCTTGTCTTGTCTGTACAGACCTCCATACTTCTATGGTTAGTGCTAGGATTAAAGGCAATGTATCACCATGCCTGGTTATGTTCCCAGTGTGGCCTTGAACTCACAGAGATCTAGACAGATCTCTGCCTCCCAAGTGATAGGATTAAAGGCATGTGCTACCATTGCCTGACTTGTATGTTAATATAGTGGCTGGCTTTTTCCTCTGATCCTCAGGTAAACAGTATATTGGGGACACAATACATCACCACACCTTCCTTCCTCCCTTCATCCGTCCCTTCATTTCTTTCTTTCTTTTTTCAGATAGGTCTCTCTATGTAGCCCTGGCTGTCCTGGAACTTGATATGTAAACCAGGTACTGACCTGGAACTGTAATTCACAGAGATCCTCCTGCATCTGCCCCTAGAATGCTGGGGTTAAAGTTCCTGGATATCTTCTTTCTTCTCTCCCTTTTTTTTTTTTTTTTTTTTTTTTTTGTAGCTACAGTTAATGTAATTGCTTTCTTGATTTTTTTTAATGTATTTATTTTTTATTTGCATTGATATTTTGCCTGCATCTGTGTCTGTGTGAGGGTGTCAGATCTTGGAGTTAAAGACAGTTGCTAGCTGCCATGTGGGTGCTGGGAGTTGAACCCGGTTCCTCTGGAAGGGCAGTTAGTACTCTTACCCACTGAGCCATCTCTCCAGCCCGCTTTCTTGATTTTTTTAAAGGATAATTTGCTGTTGGCATACCAAAACTATTTCTGATTGTTACCTCAACAGCTGGGAGCTAGCAGTCTCCAGGCTTACCACAAAGGATATCTCTGAATATCTGTGCTATTGAATACCAGGACAGCCAGTATGTAAAAAATCTGCCCACCATCCTCCCTCACCCTGGGGTTCACTAATTTGCAGTTCATTTTTCTGGTAGTGACAGCTGTGAGCTACTCCATGCAGTAGGGGTCAGCTAAGGGGGAAGTGCCTGGGCCTGTCAGAGGTAGTGGAAAGAACAAGAGTCAGATATGAGAAGACTTCAGTTCCAATCTCGGAAGTCACTTGTTACTCTGGCCAACACACAGGTTCAGTGTGGATCTTTCTCCTCTCCAGTAGAATTCCGGAAGGGATAGTGATAGCATTGCAGATAAATCTCAAAATCTTTATGGTAAATGGAAGACACTAGAAATAAGAGAATATAATTCCACTTAGGTAAAATTTAGGAAATATAAGTAATACATAAAGCCAGGAAGTAGGTCAGTGGTAATCTTCACCAGCAGCAGAGGAAAGGAGGCATGCAAACAGGCATTTGGAGTCTTTTGAGGGTAGTGGGTCTGTATCTGAATTGTGATTTCACAGGTGAATAGAGCTGTCGTATAGCTTATGGAATTATATGCTGTCACATATACAAGCCAGAAGAAAGATTCTGGGCAGTTTCATGGCACACAATAAGAAAGAACATCAAAATAGATTATTTGGATTTTTGCCATGGGTACAAAAGGGAGGAAGAGCAGCAGCACAAATAACTTGTCTTCTTTGCTCTGGTGATCCAGTAACATTATTGAATGTATAAACACAAAACCACATCAACAGTTGTCAACTTTAACATCCAACTTCCTTTACCTGTTGGTCATTTTTCTTGGAATCTTTTTGACCTACTTTTTGTCAAGGGTGTTTGAGATCAAACAAACCTCCTAAAATATTTATTTATTTAGTGATTTAAGAAGGATTCCACTATGTGACTTTGGCTGGCCTGGAATCCACAAAGATCCATATGTTCCTGCCTGGCTGGGTTTAAAGGTGTTCTCCATCATCTCTATATTCTAAAATATTTAACTTATTAAAAGTTTGTCTTATAGGCCAGGCCATCTCTCTAGCCCCTCAGTGTTACCTCTAAAAATATAGCTGTGACTTCTAGACATTTTATGAAGCAGTTTAAACTATTAAGAGAATCCAGGATGAGATCAGGTTGTAGTGACACACACCTTTAATCCCAGGACTCAGGAGGCATAGGCAGGTGGATCTGTGTGAGTTCAAGTCCAGCCTGGTCTACAGAGTGAGTTCCAGGACAGCCAGGACTGTTACACAGAGAAACTCTGTCTTGAACCCCCCCCAAAAAAAAAAAAAGTTTGTCTTGTATTGTACTTAACCAATTGTTTTGATTCTTATTGGTTATTTTATCCTTTTACCTTTATGTCAAGGAACTCCATTCACATCCTTAGGTTAAGGTGTAATAAGACTATTTTATTTTTTTTTTTTTTTTTTTATTTTTTTTTGGTTTTTTCGAGACAGGGTTTCTCTGTGTAGCTTTGCACCTTTCCTGGTGCTCACTTGGTAGCCCAGGCTGGCCTCGAACTCACAAAGATCCGCCTGCCTCTGCCTCCCGAGTGCTGGGATTAAAGGCGTGCGCCACCACGCCCGGCAAGACTATTTTATTTTATTGCATGTGTGTGCACATGTGTGTGTGCATGAAGAGGCCAGAAGTGGATGTTGGGTGTCTTCCTTGATTACTCTCTACTTTGTTCATTGAGTCAGAGTCTCTCAGCTGAATGAGAGCCTGCTGATTCAGGTAGTTTTAGGGAACCAGCTTCTCTCAGAGATTACCTGGTTCTGTCTCTGGAGGGCTGGGATGGCTGTCAGCTGACGCATCTGCCCAGGTTTTTAATGTATACAGTGTTCTACCTGCGTGTTCACCCATACACCAGAAGAGATCTCATTACAGATGGCTGGGAGCCACCATGTGCTTGTTGGGAACTGAACTCAGGACCACTGGAAGATCAGTCAGTGCTCTTTTCTCTTTTCTCTTTTTTTTTTTTTTTTTTTTTTGGTTTCTCAAGACAGGGTTGCTTTGCACCTTTCCTGGATCTCGCTCTGTAGACCAGGCTGGCCTCGAACTCACAGAGATCCACCTGCCTCTGCCTCCCGAGTGCTGGGATTAAAGGTGTGCGCCACCACCACCCAGCCAGTCAGTGCTCTTAATCTCTGAGCCATCTCTCCAGCCCAATACCTATCTAACTTTTAAATGGGTCCTGGGGATCTGAACTCTGGTTTAAACTTAAGTATATGGGCCAAGAGAGTCCACTGAGTCATCTTCCCAGCCTTAATAATAAATTCCTTTTTTTTTTTTTTTTTGGTTTGGTTTTTCAAGAAAAATTCTTTTTAAAAACAATTTATTAGGCCAATTGTGGTGGTGTACACTTTTAATCTCAGCATAGTAAGCCAACCTGGACTACATAGCAAGTTCTAGGACAGCCAGAACTGCGTAAACCCTGTCTCAAAATACATACAAGAAATTATTTATTTTTATAATTTATGTGTATATATGTGTGCCTATGTGAGTTTATGTGCACCATATTCATGCAGGTGCCCTTGGAGGCCAGAAGAAGGCGTTGAACAAGAGTTACACATGGTCTTAGGCCACCGTGTGGGTTCTGGGAACTGAACCCTGCTCCTTTGCAAGAGCTGTAAGTGCTCTTAACCACTGAGCCATCTCTTCAGCCCCCTTAAAGGTAAATTCTTAATTCCGGTGTGTACGGAGGTGGATAATAAGTAAAATGATAATTAGTTTAGCTTTCAAAATTCTCATCATGTATTCTCCTTTTTATTTGTTTGTTTGTTTGGTTTGGTTTATTTTTTCAAGACAGGGTTTCTCTATGTAGCCCTAGCTGTCCTGGAACTAATTTTGTAGACCAGGTTGGCCTCAACTCAAGAGATCTGCCTGCCTCTGCCTCCTGAGTGCTGGGATTGAAGGTGTATGTCACCACCAGCTGGTCTCATCCTGGATTCTCTTAGTAGTTTAAATTCCTTCATAAAATTTCTAGAAGTCACAGCTATATTTTAGAGGTAACGTGGAGGGCCTAGAGAGATGGCTGAGTGTATGGAGCGCGTAGCAACGGCTCTAGAGTAGTTACTTAGGGGTGTTTAGAGCTCTGCAGGTCTCCAAAGAACAAGTTACTCTTTCCTTCCCCTTCCCACGCCCTCGTGTCTCCAGGCCCTCTGTACTTAACTGGAAATGCATAACCTTCACCTAAATTTAGGTCTGTTGGTGGCTAATTATAACAGCCATGTGTTTATTGAAGGAAAGCTTATTTTCAGGTTAGGAAATATGCATGATGAAGCTATCAAAGGCTTAAGGCAATTGAATGAAAAACATGGAATATTAAAAAAATGCCAGAATTAGTCATGGGTATGATGAAAAAAAATCCCATTAAAATCCTGAAATAAGTCACCTGATAACTGTTTAAAATAAGTAGGACATTCTTTATGAATTGAAAATTTAAAGAAAAAAAAAGTCATTTATACTTGCCTTCATGTAAAAATTCTATTTTGAGTAATCAAATAGCCCTAATTGTTGACAGAAAGCAGAAAGTTTTCATTTTTTGTTTTTTGTTTTTTCTCTGTGTAACAGCCCTGGCTGTCCTGGAACTCCCTTTGTAGACCCAGCTGGCCTCGAACTCCCAAGTGCTGGGATTAAAGGAGTGCACCAACACCTCCTGGCTCTTTTTAAAGTTTTTGTGAGTATGTTTAAGTGCTTGCATGTATGTCTGTGTACCGCTTATGTGCTTGGTGCTGTTGGAGCCAGAATAGGGTATCGGATCCAATGGAACTGGAATTATTGTCAGTTAGGAGCCACCGTGTTTATGCCTAGGAATGGAATCAAATTCTCTGCGAGAGCAGAAGTACACTGAACTGCGGAGCCATCTCTAGTTCCCAGAAAGGTTTTCTAAGGAGAATTCCTTAAAGAAGGAGAGGATCAGAAAATCACCAATTTGCAACTCCTAATGAAATAAGTGAGGAGGTATTGATCATCAATGAATGAAACTACTGGACAAATGTAAAGAGAGACTCTGTCAGCAAGGGGATCGGGCTGCAGTCCTCGCAGACATTTGTGTATATTCTGACTGGATGTGCATGAAACGCGCTAAATAACACCAACACAACATTTTGCAGAAATGTAGATGCTACTTCTAATGTAGAGTTGCCAGATTTAGACCAAATAAGATTCAATTTGAATTTCAAATAAGCAGTGAGTGATTTCTTTAGTATTAAGCTCCACGCTTGGAACATACTTATTTCGTCTTTCTATAAGAAGTCAGAGGAACAAAAAGAAAAGGAGATAAAGGTTGTGTTGGGGAGGGGACATGGGACTGCTTTGTAAGAAAAAACTTAAGCATAACAATCAAGTGTGTGGAACTTGTTTGGATTCTGATTTGAACAAAATGTATTTTTGTAAAAAGGTTTTTTTTTTCCCCTCATTTTTTTGAGACAGGGTTTCTCTGTGTAGTTTTGGTGCCTGTCCTGGATCTCACTCTGTAGACCAGGCTGGCCTCGAACTCACAGAGATCCGCCTGGCTCTGCCTCCTGAGTGCTGAGATTAAAGGCGTGCCCCATCATCGCCCAGCCTTTTTTGCTTTTTTGAGACCAGGTTTCTCTGTGTAACAGTCCTAGCTATCATTTTGTAGACCAGGCTGGCCTCGAACTCACAGAGATCCACTTGCCTCTGCCTCCTGAGTGCTGGGATTAAAGGTGTACACAACCACCACTGGCTTATACTATGTATTTTGTGATATTTGAATTTTTATGATTTTTTAAAAATGCTGTAGATGCTCACTGTGTCTGTTTTATACCAGGCACTTAGTAGATATACATATTCTACAGAATCTATCACAAATACATTTTAATAAGTTTATGGAATATATTAGCATACCTAATTTCATGATGTGTTGTAGTTTTTAGTCTGGTTTTAAATGTAAAAAGTTAATGAGCTGGGCATGGTGGCATATACCTTTGATCCCAGCACTTGGGAGGCAGAGGCAGGTGGATCTCTTGAGTTCGAGTTCAGCCTGCTCTACAAAGTGAGTTCCAGGACAGCCAGGGCTGTTACACAGAGAAACCCTGTCTCAAAACATAAACAAAAACAAAAAAGTTAAGAGGGCCTCAGGGTAGCTCAGTGTCAGAGTCCTTGCCTAGCATTGATAAGGCCCTATAAAGTTCTGGTTTGATCTCTAACATTGCAGAAAGCTCTAAAACAAAACACAACCCAAGCTCCATCCTTGTTAAATAACATCTGCTTCTCAGATTCTTAGCAGAGCTGAACTAGATGCTGGGTTTTTGCCTCCTAATTTAGTAATCTGTATTAGTTAGTACTCTTTGGTTTATTGACAGATATTTAAAATGAAGATTCACCTTATTTAACATCTTAAAATAAGAATGTTCTCTGCCTTTACATTTTAGTATATATTTCTATTACATTTTAATTTATTTTGCATGTAGACGGGTGTTGCACAGTGTATGCATGGAAATCAGAGGACCGCTTACTAGGATTGATTCTCTTCCTCTTACCAGGTGGGTCCTGGAGATCAAGCTCAAGTTGTTAGGCTGTGCAGCAAGCTCTGTTACCCAATGAACCATGTTGTCAACTCTCCACCTTATTTTTTGAGACAGACTGGAGCCTGCTTAGACTGCTGGTGAGCAAGTGTTGAGGATCCTTCTGTCTTTGTCCCAGGCATTACTGACATGTTGTGTCACACCTAGTCTTTATGTGGGTGCTGGAGATCCGAACTCAAGTCTCCATGCTTGTGCGGCAAGCGCATTACCCACTGAGCCATCTATCCAGCTCTGAAATATGTTGTTTTTGTGTTTTTTTAAAAATTGGTAATGGCATCATGGAGCTAGAGAGACACCTCAGTGATTAAAGAACATTTGCTGCTCTTGAGAGCACCCAGGTTCAGTTTCCAGCACCCATGTGGTGGCTCACAACTGTCTGTAACTACAGTTCCTGGGATCTGATGACCTTTTTTGACCTCTGAGGGCACCAGGAACACATATATGATGCACAGATATACATGCAGGCAAAATAGTAATGCACATATTTTTTTTTTTTTTTTTTTTTGAGACAGGGTCTCTGTATAGCTTTGCGCCTTTCCTGGAACTCACTCTGTAGCCCAGGCTGGCCTCGAACTCACAAAGATCCACCTGCCTCTGCCACTTGATTAAAGGCGTGCACCACCACTGCCCTGCTAAAATTTTTTAAATAGTTTCAGAATTAAGCACAAGCACAACAGTGTTCTAGGTCTTATTGGGTAATGGAGACATCAGTGGAATTCAAATCACAACAGGAGAGACAATAGCTCCCAACATTTATTGCTATCTAATAGTCTACTTCTCTTGATTGCCCACTAGTTCTACCCATTCCCTCCCGGCAAGAGACTACGGCCATTACTCATGCAACCTGCCAAGGATAGTTATGCCCCATGAGCAAAGATAGAGTGTTGTTTTGGATCAATTAACTTTCTCTTTAACAAATGATGCCTTTATAAACTATTCTGTACCTTGCTTTATTCATTTAGCTATATATTGGAAAGCTTTCTTTTTCTTCAGTAAATATTGGAGAATTTAGTTAAGTTTTCTAATTGCTTCATAGTATTATTCCACTTGAAAGACAACTGTAATTTATTTAACGAGTCTCCGTTCCTTTGCTATTACCAACAGTGATATAATGACTTTGTACTTCTGTCATTTTATATTTGTACACAGTAGCTGTAGGATGTTTCTGGAGTTAGAATTGCTGGGTAGTAAATTTGCTTACAAAAATTTGTATTTATTGTTTGTTTTTCAAGACATGGTTTCTTTGTATAGCCTCGGCTGTCATGGAACTAGCTCTAAAGACCAGGCTGGCCTCAAACTCACAGAGATCTGCCTGCCTCCGCCTCCAGAGTGCTGGGATTAAAGGTGTGTGCCACCAGCACCAAGCTATAAAAATTTATTTTTATATGTATGTGTGCATCTGTGTGAGTGATATGTACAAATCACATTAGAAAAGACAGTAGCTACCAACACTTATTGCTATGTAATAGTTTACTTCTATGTGCACATATTGTGATATGTGTGCATATTTGTGTATATGCGCGTACCTGTGGTGAACAGAGGCCAGAAGACATCAGATGCCTCAGAACTGGAATTATAGGCATTTGCAGGTTGCCCAATTTGTTATATGGGGCTGGGATCTGAACTCCAGGCCTCTGAACTTCGTTGCCTGAACAGCAATCACTCTTTACTTCTGAACAGTTACCTCCAGAGCCCAGGGCTTTGCTCACACTAAGCATGCACCCTACTGCTGATATCCCTCCATAGCCTTTACATTTGTCTTTTTGACAGAGATAGATCAGTAAAGTAAAATTATCATCTGAGCAAAATTTTCAATGTATCTATCCCCCAAATCTGGGTGTTTATTTTGTTTTTTTTGTGTCTCAGTGGTAGTTGAAATGTTTTTTGTTTGAAGTTGCAGGAGTGAGTGTGACACTTATGTCAGGAGTTAAAGGAGGGGTAACCTTTGTAAAATGGACTATGATTATGGAGAAGCATGGTGAGTTTGGAAACAAAGGAACGTAGGCCAACTGTAGTGCCCAGAAAGGTGGGATGGCTGCAGCTGGTTAGACCCATGACCGTGGCTACTTAATCTGCATGTTCAGATTACCGCTATTTTAAAAAATTACTACATTTTCTCTTCCCGTGATATTATAGGTTATTCAAGGCTTTCAAAATTAATATTTTAGTCTCGTTTACTTATTAGGAATGCAGCGGAGGCTGTGGTTATCAGAATTGAAAAATGTTTGGTATGGCACCAAGGGAATTGGTGTGCAAAAACACATACTCTTGCACAGCTTGTGCATAGCACTTACAGTCTGTTCCCGTGGGTAAGCTGAGCCAGCTAGAGAGTACAGCTGCTTAGAATTTGCTTAAACCGAAACTCCGAAGGTAGAGTAAGTTCTGTTCTTGGTTCTGTGCTAGGTGGTGAGGATAGGAGAGAGGCAGAAATAACAACAGCAATGGTGATAACTGCCAGCACTTATTAAATATGGAACACTGAATGTGTCCCAGACATTATGCTGGGCTTGTTTGTCTGTCTGTCCCTCAGGCAGGCCTCAGACTTGCTCTGTAACCAAGAGTGTCTTGAACTTCGGTCTGCTTGCCTCTGCCTTCCAAGTGCTAGAATTATAGGTACATGTTACCGTGCCTAGAGTTTTGCAATGCCTGGGAGCAAATCTGGGTTTTATGCATGTTAGTCAAGCATAATATAAACTGAGCTTCCTCCCTCCCCCAGCCCTTACAGATATTTCCATATTCAACCTGAAGAATTTTGGGGTTCTATTGCCTTTTTTTCTCCTTCAGTGTCTTGAGGCATGGTGTCATTATGTAGTCCAAACTGACCTCAACCTTTCTACATAGCTTTGTTGCTGGGACCGACCTCAAACTCAAGGCAGCCCTATGTCAGCCTCCCAAGTGCGTGGATTACAGGTCTACACTACCAAGCATGTATTAAGGGGTGGAGGGAGGCGCACATGCACATCAACAGTGAGTGTCTCCCTCAGTTGCTCTCCAACTTTTCTTTTTCTTTCATTTTTGAGACAGAGCTCTATCTGGCACAGGATCTTTTATCTGGATTCAGTCAGTTTGGCTGGCCAGTGAGTTCCAGAGAGCCTCCTGTTTCCTCCCCAGCACTGACATTACAGTCCAACACTACCACACTTGGCTTTTTTTCTAAGGGAATCAAATTCAGTTCTTCAATCAAGTGAGACACTTGACTGACTGAGCTGTCTCCCTAGGTCCCAAATGTCTTTTTAGACAAACAAACCAAAAATAGGGTCGCATAGCCCAGGCTGGCTTTGAACTCGCGGGGATGATTCCCCTTGCCTCAGTGTTGGCATTTCAGATGCCTAGCTTCTATGGCCTTCCTAATTCACAATTGAAAACAGTGAGTTTCTGAAATACTGAGTGATTGTAACTTGTTACACACTTACCTCCTTTATAGGATTGTATGGAGATACAATGCCCAGAACAGTGTCTGGTATGTATTAAATCTCAATAAATATAGCTGCTGTTATGGTTACTGAAGCACAGAGTACCATGTATTCCCTCTCCTTCTAGCAAAGCCAGGTATTCTAGGGAGGAAAAAAAAAAAACAGTGATAAAGGGATTAATGGTTTAGTTTTGATATTGTATAAGGTGTTGGGGTAAAATGATAGAAAAAAATCTCGAGATGAAAATCTCATTTTGGGGAAAAGCTCTTGAGCTGTCTTGAAAGGATGAGTGTAGCACATAATGACAAATGATGAGAAGCAACTGCATTCTCAGTCATTGCTTATAGGAATGGAGATATATATATATAGTACAGCCACTTTAGGAGGGAGGTTGACATTTCTTAGAAAACTAAGCATGTCTTATCATACAATACAGTAATCATGCACCTTGATATGTCCATGTAAAAACTACATAGGTGTTTATAGAAGCTTTTTTCATAATTGCCCAATCTGTAAACTTCTAAGATGCCCTTCCTTAAGTGAACAAATAAATAAACCAGGGCACATTCACATGGGGAATGGGTTTCAGCAGTGAAAAGAAATGAGCTAACAAACCATAAAAAGACACTTGGAGGAAATTTAAATTATGAAATGAAAAAGCCAATCTAAAAGCTGACATTCTGCATGCTTCCCACTGTGTAACATTCTGGAAAAGCCACTGTGGAAGCGGTAAAAAGGTCATTGGACAGGTATGGGGTTTACACCTTTAATCCCAGCACTTGGGGAGGCAGTGTTAGGCCTCAGTGAGTTGAAGGCCAGCCTACTCTACAGTAGTGGGTCTCAGGACAGCCAGTGCTACAGTGAGACCCTGCCTCAGCCCACCTCTCACACAAAGAGATCATTAGTCACCACTGGATAGACGGATGGGAAGGGTTAGTAGACAACCCAGGATTTCGGGGCAATCAAACTAGTCCATGTTTTACTTAAATAGAGGATACATGAACTGTCTATCCAATTTCATAAGTTCTGTAGCCCTAGGTAAGAACTCCAGTGTAAGCTGTAGACCTTGGGTAATGAGTCTTTATCAATGTAGGTTTATTAGTAAGGGAAAGAGTACATGTGTGAGACAGGCTGTTTGGCAAGTCTACTTTCTACTCAGTTTTTCTGTGAACCTAAAATAGCTCCTAAATTTGCACATAAAATCATAACAAAAAAGGGCAAAGTTTCAGAAGTGAAATTGTAATCATTGTTATATAACAATCTAGCCCCAAACTTGGTGGCTCAAAGCAATTGCCCTTTTATTTGCTTAAAGCTCTGTGAGTCGGTTATTTGGGCCAAGCTTTGTTAATAGTTCTTTACTTGATCTTACCTGGAGTCATTCCTGTGGCTGTGGGAAGGTCAAACCACCTTTTTACGGGGTCACCTAAAACTATTGGAAAACACAAATATTTACATTACGATTCATAGCAGTAGCAAAATTAAGGTTATGAAGTAGCAATGAATAATTGTATGGTTGTGGGTCACACACCATGAGGACTGTGGTAAAGGGTGGCAGCATTAGGAAGGTTGAGACCCACTGCTCTGGTGGCGTCGCTCCAGTGGGATAGTCTGCACGGCTTCTCTTGCACATCTGGTTTGGGCCATAAAAGTAGTAGTAGTGTCTAAGCCTTGGGCTGTTGGCTAAACTTCTTCACATGGCAGCAGAATTCTCACAACAGTAAAAGCTATGATGGGTCTCTAGACCTAGGCATGGCAGTCTGTTTCACTGTATTCTATTGCCCAAAAGAAATTAGAAAGCCATTCTAGATGCAATGTGGGGGAGAAATATACTTCACTCTTGAGGGAAGGACTGTGAAACTTTTGTGGGCTTTTGCAGAGGGGAAACCTATCACTAATAGACGATATCAGTGTCAGGTTAGGATGTGTTACCTGGACTCTTTGGTCTTTTGTTTTGCCTAAATAGTATTTTCTCCAGATGTAGTTATTTGGAGCTTCTCAGTTGTCCTTGTCATGCCGTCCTTAACGCTCACGCACACACACACACATGCGCTGTTTCTCTGAGAAAGGACAACAATCAATTAAAATGAAAGCAACTTTTCAATAATTAATTGAATTTTGAAAACTCTGAAGTATCAAACCATTTTGAAAAACAAAATATGAGGGGCTGGAGAGATGTCCCACAGTGAAGAGCACTGGCCACCCTAGCGAAGGACTTGGGTTCAATTCCAAGACCCACCTGGTAGCTCACAACTCCAGTCTGTAACTTTTAGTCCCAAGGGATCCATTGCCCTCTTCTGGCCTTTGTGGACACAGGTGGTGCACAGACAAACATACAGAGAAAACACTCACACATATAAAATAAATAATAATTTACAATTTTTTTTACAAAAAGCTAGGCATGGTGCTTCCTGTTTGTAATCCTGAGATTGGAAGGCCAAGGCAAGAGGATTACCACAAGTTTGAGGCCAGCCTGGACTGTAGTAAACCTCAGACCAGCCTTGGGTATACTGTCTATACAAAAACAAACAAACAAACAAACAAAACCCAGACTGGATGGTGGCTGCCTTTAATCCCAGCACACGAGAGGCAGAGGCAGATGGATCTCTGTGAGTTCGAGACCAGCCTGGTCTACAGAGAGTTCCAGGATGGCTAAGGCTACACAGAGAACCACCCCCCCAAAACGACCAAACAGAGGCTGAGGAGACAGGTCAGTGGCTAACAGTTTGTGCTCTTTGAGAAGGAGGACTCCTTTTCCAGTTCTAGCACTCCAGCACCAGGAGATCCAACACCCTTTTCTGACACTGCAGTCATGTGTATACACGCCCACATGTACACTCAACACACACAGACATACACACACATTTAAAATATTGATTACATATTTCAAAAGCAATTAAAGTTATTTTTAATCTTAGGAACTTGAGCTTGATTAACAGGAATAATAGAGAACTACTCAGAATTCTGATTTATAATAGACAAAGATTTTGTATTATTACTACTTCACCTGTTAGTGTTTAATTAAATTTCCGGTTTTAAGTGTTTTATTGTGTAGTCATTCAAAGTTGTGACTATAGTATTATTTTCCTAGGAAGATTATTTGATTGATATTCTGTTCAGGTAGACATCTGTGACTACCTTTTAGAATTATGTGAAATACTGAATGAGTTGATTCTGAATTGGTTGTTTTTACTTCTATCTAACTTACCAATACACAGCAGATAAAAATGCAGTCTCTCTGAGCTGTGTTAGCACATTATCCTTGTGGTCGCTACTTTATTCTGCTTTCTATTCTGAAAGACTTCTTAGCCTTGCTCATTAATCATAGGAAACAGTTGTGCAACATGCCTTGACATTGAGTTGAACATCTAAAATTAGTCCTGCTCCAATCAGTGGTTGAGAACAAGATTTCAGCAGTGTGTTACCTGCATTCAAAGCAGACACTGCAAAGTTAGAAGGAACTCCCAAGCAATAAGTAAGTTGTTTGTGTTGTCTGTGTCCATATATTTACTTAAATATGTGATTAGGAAACATTATTAAACAGATGAACAAATACAACTGTTTATATGCTATATATAAAACAGCTTTGCTTATAAACGCTGCTGTTTAATCATTTCAGAAGAAACATGCCTAGGAAACTTGAGATGATAAACATTTTCCTGCATATTTGTCTACCTTTTAATCTGTAAAGGAATATATTCTGTTTACTTCATATAGATGACTTCTTTTTCTCTTTTTCTTCAGAGTTCATATAAATCTAGTCACAAAAATGGCGTCCTGGTTATATGAATGTCTTTGTGAAGCTGAACTTGCACAGTATTATCCTCATTTTACTGCACTTGGCCTCCAGAAAATAGATGAATTAGCAAAGGTTACAATGAAGGACTACTCCAGATTGGGAGTCCATGACATGAACGACCGCAAACGTCTTTTCCAACTTATCAAAATCATTAAGATTATGCAAGAGGAAGATAAAGCCCTCAGTAGCCCAGAGCATCCTCTTCAGACAAGCAACCTATACACCAAGCCTCAGGAATTCAGATCTGGCCCCCGAAGACAACTGCATTTTGATTCTCCTGCTGAAAGCAAAGCCAGAAGGGCCAGCAATGAAATGTGTGACTTATCAGACTTCTCTGTAGAGGAGCAGAAGGCCACTTACCTGAACGTGCTGGGACCCATGCTACCTGACGAGTCCCAGGACCAGACAAAAATAAGAGCCCTGAATGCCTCTGCTGCTGGTGTCTACATGCAAACAGAAACCAGCATTCCGCTCTTTTCATCAAATTACTTCTCTCCAAAACTAGGAAATAGTGATATTCCTGTTATTCAAAGAGTCTCTCATGTTTCGGGCTATAACTATGGAATCCCGCATTCTTGTGGCAGGTAATAATTTATTTTGACATTTTTGGGAGAGGCAAAGACAAATCTCTCCTTCGTGACTAGAGAAGTGCAAGTATTCTATTCCTAGTAAATGACTATAACATGTGAATGATAGTGAACAAGTTTTGTGTTAATAATTTAAGTAAACGGGTAGAGATAGAATAATGAGGAACTGGAACTTTACAAAGCTGATATTGTTCAAGTACATCAGACAAACAGCTGCTACTTTCTAGGGTCTGCTGTCCGTCCTCTAGCAGACCTATTATGTTACTGTAGTGTAACATGATAAACCTAGTATATTCACGAAAGCGAAGTAGTTAACTGGCCTTCTACAATTGAAAAAAAATCACACAATTCACATGATTTGTTTGTTTTTGAGACAGGGTTTCTCTGTGTAGCCCTGGCTGTCCTGGAACTCACTCTGTAGACCAGGCTGGCCTCGAACTCACCAAGATTTCCTATCTCTGCTTTGAGTGCTAGGATTAAGACATGCACCACCACCTTCTGTGCCATGATAAAGTATTTACATCTGGTCTTATATTGGATAAAGTACCAGAGTACTTTTTTTATTCTCCCAAACTAGTTGATTTAGGTTTTTAAAATTTTATGTGTGTGAATGTTTTGCCTACATGCATGACTCTGCACTACATGTGTGTCTGGTGCCCGTGCAGGCCAGAAGAGCATGTCAAATACTCTGGGTGTGAAGTTACAGGCAAATAACTCCTGAGCCACATATGGGTGCAGGGTATTGAACCTAGGTCCTCTGATAGAGCAGCCAGTGCTCTTAACCACTGCGCCGTCTCTCCCACTCCAAGGTGACTTCGTTTTATAGGTGAAAGTACTATATAGAAATTTGAAATTCTTGTTCTAGCAGAGCACAGAGGACTTAGTGCTGTTTTTCTTCTTTAACTATAAATTGTAAATATGAAAGGTGAGTGAACTCTTTTTACTATTTTAATCTGTTATTGAACACAGAAAAATATAAATTAGAATTATTTATAAAAATACTACTTTCCACTGCTTATCACATCATGACTTAGAATGTATATTTCAGTGTAAATATTGCCATTATATTTACCTTACAAATATTAAGTAATAGCTGTGATGTCTGACTCTAGGTATGAAGATAATTAAGTTATCTGGAGGCTCTTAGATGGTAGGTAAGAGATGACAGACAAACATAACCATTTGTGCCAGGCATGGTGGGGGCACCCAGCAAGCCAGCACTCACAAGACAGACAAGAGGCTGAGGAGCTCCAGCCAGCCTTGGCCACATGGAAAGACCCTATCTCCAAAACCAAGAGGTACCCACGAGGAAAAGAACACACTTTGCTTTTTGCCTTTTGAACTTAAAAACCACAAACCTCAAGCTTTTTGTTCATGTGACTCATCCTGGAATCCCCTCACAGCTCTTAAGAATGACGGGCTGGGCCTGGTGGTAATGTGCAGTCCTAGCACTGTGGATGCTCACGCCACATTGCGAGAACTTGTCTCCAAGCCTAACAAAAATAAACAGGACCAAGCCTTTTCTGTCCTCTTTGATTAGATTCCTATGATTAGGTTATTAATGCTAAACATATGGAGATTTTGACCCAAAATCCTGTTAAAATAGTGGATTAGAGTAAAACATGAAACAAAAAAGTAGATTTTATAAAGGAACAGATAATATGAAACCAAAAAGATTAAAAAATAATAGGTTAAAATAGTTTCATTTTTCTTGTGAAAAAATTAAGCACATATGCAAAATAAGAGAAAATAAATCCCCATGTGCTCATCATTAAATGTCAGGCCTCAAATGATGTATTAGTCTCATATTTTAATTAAAATAATAAAACATGCTTTAAGATGTCTTAAAATCATGCACTATGATTTATTAGAAATGTTGTTTGTTTGTTGTAAAAACTAATTTAGATCTTGGCAAAAAAAAAATAATTTTCCAGCCAGTTGGAAGGCTCAGAAAATCAAAATTTATATGAAGCAATTATATTACTATATAATTTTGTATTAGATTTTTTGTAAAATCTATTTTCCAAGTTTTTGTAAGGGGCTATCAAATAAATTTTAAAGTGTAAAGAAGGGAACAATTTGTTTTGCAATGCATTCCTTTACATAGACCAAAACTATTAATCCTGATTTAAAAAAAAACTGTTTTCAGAAACCTTATGAAAATAAGATTTTTATGAAAATAAAATAAGAGGGAAAATGGATCTTCTTTTCTTACAGCCTAGTTTTAGAGAAGTTTTTGTGTAAGTGGATAGTTCTTAGATATGTATACCACATGAGGCTGAGCAAATAAACCTCATTAGTTTTGTATCCCTGACTCAAGGAGTAGTCCTTCAGATGCTGGGTATTGAAACCAGCTGAAAGAATGTATTGAATAGGACATTGAGATAGTAGTGGACAGGACCAGTCATAAAAATGTCCTGAGAAGAAATACACGGTTATATTCTAATGAATGAGTTCATATCAGAGTGGGCCAAAAAACAGAGTCAGGGACCTGGGAAGATAGCTCAGTTGATAAGATGCGTGCCATGCAAACGTAAGGACAAGTTCCATCTCCAGCACACATGTTAAAGCCAGTGTGGTGATTCACGCTTGTAATCCCAGCACTGAGGCATGGAGACAGGTGCATCCCTGATGCTTGCCCTAGTGAAAAATTCTGTCTCAAAAAACAAGGCGGACAGATCCTGAGGAAAAACAACACCTAAGGATGTCCCCTGGCCTACACACACACACACACACACACACACACACACACACACACACACGGAAAGAGAGAGAGAAAGAGAGAGAGAGAGAGAGAGAGAGAGAGAGAGAGAGAGAGAGAGAGAGAGAGAAAGAAAAAGAAAGAAAGAAAGGAAGAAAGAAAAAGGAACAGGGAGAGGCTGAGTATATCTATGAGGAATAGAAGGAAAAGTACATTGAAACCCACCACCTAATATGAAACACTTAGTAAACCAGTAGGATAAAAAAAAGAAAAAGAAAAAAAAAAAGATAGACGGTCTAGGGATGTCTTTCAGTTGATAGAGTGCTTCCTTAGCGTGCACAAAACCTTGGATTTGCTCCCCAGCACCAGACAAACATCAGATAAAGTCTGGAGGCATATGCCTGGGATCCCAGCTGCTTTCCAAGAGAATCTGTACACACACACACACACACACACACACACACACACACACACACACACACACACACACACACACACACACCAAAAAAGAATTTAGATTAATGGACAAGAAAAATGTTAAGTGTGCAATTTGCGTCTTGAGAAGGCCTTGGAGTCTTAGTAGCAGCATGTGGATAGATTTTGATGAATTACCAACTGGAGTTTGGGGGCACAGATCACGAGGAGACCACGCTTAGAAGCCGAACACAAGAGAACTAACGAGAGTTTGGTTGCTAGCCTGCTTCTTTCTTTTCTTTTTTCTTTTTCTCTTTTCTTTTCTTTTCTTTTCTTTTCTTTTCTTTTCTTTTCTTTTCTTTTCTTTTCTTTTCTTTTCTTTTGTAGGGGCGTAGAACAAAGAGTGAGGTGGTGTTGGTCAGAGATGGAAACCAGAGGTTTGCCAGTAAAAACTGTCTCGGCTGACATCTAATGTGGGATTGTTTAAGTGAGCTTGGCATGGGGGCAGGCCTATAACCCCAGCACACAGGAGGTGAGGGCAAGAGAAACAGGAGTTCCAAGCCAGCCTGCACTACCATAGCAAGACTCTGTCTCAAAACTTGGGTTTGATGGTACACACCTGCAGTCCCAGCACTTGGGAGGCTAGGGGAGAAAGTTAGGGCCAGCCTGGGCTACATAGCAAGTTCTAGACCAGCTTGAGCTACAAAGTGAAACCCTGTCTTAAAAACAACAACCCAACCAACCAAACAAAACCCCCAAAATAATTATATTAAATGTACTCAAAATGTGCTGATACTTTGACTATTTAAGTAATTGAATCCTTCTGTTAAAAATTAAAGTTGATTTGTAAACATATATCAGACAGATCACTTCAGAGAATCCTTGGACTGAAATGGAGAAAATCAGAGTTTGTGTTCGGAAACGGCCGTTAGGTGTAAGGGAAGTACGTCGTGGAGAAGTTAATGTTATTACTGTAGAAGATAAAGAAACTCTGCTTGTACATGAAAAAAAAGAAGCAGTTGACCTCACACAATATATTCTTCAGGTAAGATCTTTTCCTTACTGTGTTTCAACCCAATATTATCAAGTATATCAGTTTTCTGCTTTATGTTTAAATGATTGTTCTAAAATTCAGTTTCTGGTTCAGGTATTGATTTTTCAATGTTTGTTTATTTGGAGACAGGATCTCACTTCAGCTAGAACTCAAAGAGATCCGGCTGCCTCTACTTCCCAAATGCTGGGATTAGTGGCATGTGCCACTGTACGTAGTTCTTGATTTCTACACACAGTGGCACATGCCACTAATTATTATTGATTAATTGAGGCATTATTATTGATACTTTAGGCCTGCAGTCTTTAAAAATGTAGTGCATTATGATATGATATACATAGTTGGAAAACCATAATTCCTGCATTATACAATGAAGCTCTACCATATATTCACTCAGCATGTTTATGTTAATTTCCCTCTTTCTTTATATATATTTTTAATGAGCATTAGTGTTTTGCCTACATATATGTCCTTGTGAGGGTGTTGGGCCCTCTGAAACTGAGGTTACAGACAGTTGTGAGCTGCTGCCATGTGGGTCTTGGGAATTGAACCCAGGACCTCTGGAAGAGCAGCCAGTGCTCTTAACCACTGAGCCATCTCTCCAGCCCATTTGTGTGAGTTTAATTATACATATTTAGAAAAATCAAGAGTAGAGATGAGAGAAGAAAGAGTTTGAATAAGTAGTTGTGATGACCATTGCTGAGAGTGACGGTCACAAACGTGGCTTCCTTTCCCCTGCACCATGCAATGTGAACTTTTTGATTTCTTTTTGTTTTGTTTTATTTTGTTTTCACGACGGGGTTTTTCTGTGTAACAGCCAGGCTGTCCTGGAACTTGCTCTGTAGATCAAGCTGGACTTGAACTCACAGAGATCTACCTTCCTCTACCTCCTGAGTACTGGGATAAAGTGTGTGCCACCACTGCCCAGCTGTTTTTTGGGTTTCTTTCTTTTTTTTTCTTTTGTTCTTTGTTTTTTAGTCAGGATCTCACTATGTAGTCCTGGCTGTCCTGGAACTTGCTGTGTAGCCCAGGATGGCCTTAACTCACAAAGAGCTGCCTGCCTCTTCCTCCCCAGTGCTGGGTGGGCACAAAGGCATGTGTCAACTGAGCTCTTGTTTGTTCTTTAAATGAAATCTCATTCTGCAGCCCTGGTTGGCCTTGAATTTGCTAGGTATACCAGTCAAGACTTGAACTTGCAATTGTCCTCCTGCCTCTGTCTCCTGTGTACTGGGATTAAGGCATGTGCTTTCCATGCTCAGCGTGCAATATCAACTTATCACTCTGCTGAGTGAGAGTTTTGTTGAGGACAGGGTTGACTTTGTAGTCCAGGCTGGCCTGAAACTTGCTGTATAGCTCCAGCTAGCCCTGGACTCAGGATTTTTCTGATTGAGCATCCTGAGTTCTGTTACAGCAAGTACCATTATGTCCAGCTCTTGAGTATGAGTCTTGTATTTAATTATGGATAATACATTGTTAGGGATATGTTTTCACATTTAACATGTGAGAGTTTAATAAAGTACTGTTCAGACATGTAAAAAATTTCAGTGTCTATTAAAAAAAGTTTGGTGTTGAAAAGAACTTATTCCAAGCTGGCAGGTACCCTTGCACCAATTCTCAGAGAAGCAATGAATGCCAAATGAGAGAAAGTTATACAATCTAAAGTGTGTTAAGATTTTGGAATCTTAGGGGCTAAGGAAATGGCTCAGTGGTCAGTACTGGCTGCACAAGTGTAAGGAGCTGAGTTCAGACCCCGAGCACCCACATAAGAAGTTGGGCATTGTGGCAGATAGCTGTAACCCCGACTCTGGGAGATGGAAACAAGAGGTCGGCTTTCTGGCTGGTCTCGTTAATTGATGAACCTCAGGTTTAGTGAAATATCCTGTTCAAAAAATTGGATTCAGGATGACAGACTCCCAATATCAATCTCTGGCCTTTCCATGTGCACGCATAGATGTGTACACCTGTGCATACACACAAGGATTTTGGAACTTGGAGTTTCTATTACTATGAATTGCTTCCTTAAAAGAGTCTGCCTCCATAAACATTCATATTGAATGTTGGTTCTCTTGTTCTCTTGCAAGACCCAGTGACTGGTAACAAGAAAAAATGTGGTGATTAATGGGATGTGCTAGCAATTCACCTTAGTCAGCTGGGATATTATTCTATTGCAGTAAATTCTTTAGCACTGAAGTTAAATTGTTGAAAATACCCCTTCTTTCAAATTTGCATTGTTCTTCCAAAAATTGAGTTTCACAGTGACATTTAGAGTAATCCAATAGTCTTTCTATGGGCAATAAATTACTAGGCCACTATACAGCCAACCCAATCATTTTAACAGCTTCATCGATTGTTGATCAATGCACAGTCTATTAGGTTTCAGTGGGAGATACTTACTTTGAAGATAGTCTAAATGACCAATTAGTTGTAAGGCTAGTTAGTTCCAGGGCTACTATAGCCAGAGTAATAGCTCTGTCCAATCACCGTCTACCCAAGGCTTCCTTAATGATGCTTCAGTCACAGTAATTCCCTTCAGGAGGCATCATATTATCTTTTGTATTTTTCCATTATCCCCAAACACAATAACCTTACTTCTTTGTCATTGCCATCGATCAATATTTATTGAATACCCATAGATTCAGTGGTATTTTCTCTGCTGTTGAACTTTGGACCTTTGATCTCATAGGTCAAAGTCCTTACCTGCCAATGCTATGATATAAAAATATTGGAAGGACTCACATCCTCTCTTTTTTTCTTTCCTTAAAAAGAAGTCTGTATCGAACTTGCTTCTAAATGAAAGGGATCCTAGATTCTTTAAGTTTTATATTGAAACTTATTCAAGGAGTAAACAGAAAATATGTATATGTAGTTAAATATCCTATCTTTTTAAATCAGTATGTCTGCCACTTACCCATTAAAAATTTTATACAAGCACAGTAAGTGAAAACAAAAGTATTTTCCTTTCCAAATTATTTCTTTTTGTTCTATTTTCTTTTTTTTATTTCACTTTTACACCTCCACCCCCATCCCTGCCAAATACTGGAAATTCAATTTAGGGCCTCACCTATGCTAGGAAAATACTTTACCACTGAGCTGCATCCCAAGCTCTACCCTACTTTCCAATTTTAAAAAAGGTATTTATTTATATATTTATTGAGGGACTATATCATTATCTAGTGTGCTGGCTTGGAATTTCCTTCTTGAAGCCCAGGCTATATATAATTGTGATCCTCTTGCCTGGGCAGCTCAGGTTCTGAGATTACAGGCATGTACTACAGGGCTTAGCTAGTCCTTTTAGATTGGTTGTTGTTTTGTTTTTTGAGACAGTTTCTCTGTATAACAGCCCTGGCTGTCCTAGAATTCGATTTGTAGCCCAGGCTGATCTCAAACTCACTGAGATCCTCCTGCCTCTGCCTCCTAAGTGCTGGGATTAAAGGCTAGCGCCACCACTGCCTGGCCCTCCATTTAGATTTTTACAGGGCTCTGGATAGTTGACTAGGTGGGTAAGAGC
The DNA here is from genome assembly GCF_049852395.1 of Peromyscus maniculatus bairdii. NCBI lineage: Eukaryota > Metazoa > Chordata > Mammalia > Rodentia > Cricetidae > Peromyscus > Peromyscus maniculatus. The sequence continues at coordinate 66,530,052 of NC_134853.1, read as the reverse complement.
ACTCACTGCTCTTCCAGAGGATTTGAGTTCAGTCCCAGCACCTGTGTCAGGCAATTCACAGCCATCTATAAATCCAGTTCCAGCGGATCTGACACCCCCTTCTGGCTTTCATGAGCACCCACACACATACAGTAAACACTCATATACATCAGTAAAAATAAATCTGTACAGGGACTCTAGGATTTACCATATCAGCAAAAGGCCTGTGCTTTTTGTTTCATTTTGGTTTTGGTGTTTGTTAAGACAGTCTCACTCTGTAGCCCTGGCTGGCTTGGAACTCACTCTGTAGATCAGGCTGACCTGGAACTCAAAAGATCTGCCAGCATCTCCCTCCCAAGTGCTGGGATTAAAGGTGTGCGCCACTATGCCAACAGGGCTCTGTCTTTAATTTCATGAGACAAAAAGAAATACACGTTCTTCTCCAGAAGGGCACTTGTTGTGGTTCATTGGTTGGGTTTTTAGGGAGAGGTGAGTAGTGGATGAGACAGGATCTTTCTTACCATGTAGCCCTGGCTGGACTAAAGCTCCTGTGTAGCGCAAACTGGCCTCACACTCACAGAGATCTTGCTTACCTGTCCCTTCCAAGTGCTAGGATTAAAAACACGTGCCGCCACACCTGGCCCTGGTTGGTTGGTTGAAGACAGAGCCTCATTATGTAGCCGGTACTAACTTGTGATGCTCCTGCCTCAGTGTCTCCAGTGCTGGAATTATGTATGTGTGCACTATTCCTGGCTTCGTTCCAATTATTTAAATGAAAAAAAAATTGTACTGTATAGCTCATAAAGTTAACAAGAGCTCTCTCTGAGTAAAAAGATTCGCAGACAGTTTGATTTTCTTCCTGTTTTCCACATTTCAAATATTATCAATAATTTATGCTTTTCTTTTTTGAAACAGGGTTTCTGTATAGCCCTGGCCATCCTAGAACTCACTCTATAGACCAGGCTGGCCTTGAACTCACAGAACCTGCCTCTGCCTCTCCAGTGCTGGGATCAATGGAGTGCGACACCACCTCCTGGCTTAGATGTTGAATACGTATATTTTGATCACTTTCTTTGGTCTCACATTTAACAGTAAAAGCAGGGGAATGAATGGCTCTGGAAAATATATTAATGTGGTAACCCAGACTCAGAAAGACAGGTAGCACATATTCTCTTCGAATTTTAGTATATGTACTGCTGAAGTGAGTGTTCCATCTTCTCTCTTACAGACAGCTTAGCTTTTAATTTTTATATGTGTGTACGGGGGGGGGGGGGTACGAATGTAGATCAAGCTAAAGGGGGGCCATGGGATGGGGAGAAGAGGTCTTTAAGGAAAGGGGAGAAGGCATGAAGATAGAAAGGTGCCTCTTATTAAAGGTGGATACAGGGAGATGGGAGAAGGAAGAGAGGGAGGAGGATATAAAAACATGATGCTGAAAAACAGCTGGGATTCACTGAGGACGGGTGGGAGTTTCTTTTGGAGAGGGCAGATTTGCTGTAGAATTAGATTGTGCTAATTGTGGAGCAGCCCTTTGTGTACACTACAGTGTCTGTTTTGAATGGAACGTGATACGGTTGACAGCTCACGTGGCTCTGACTTCTCTTTATCGCAGCAAAATTTTAGTACAGTGTGTTGTTTGCCCTCACTGTGTAACAACCTGTTTCACATAGAAAACAGATGCAGGTTTCTACTCATGCCTCAAGAGTTTGTTCCTCTCTGAATTTAATTCATTCAAACCCTTTGTATATTTCAATTAAGATTTAACCTTTCATTTAAGAAAACAATTGTTGAAAAATGACATAATGAAACTATTGTTTTCTGTACTGATTAAAAATTAACAAACAAAAATGTGAATGCAGTTACTGCCAGAGCCAAGGAGATGACTCTGAGTAATTATGCTTGCTGGGCACGCCCGAGGACCTGAGTAAAAGCCGGGCATGGCTGTGTGTTCAGAACCTCATCACTGGCCGTGCTGACAAGCAGATGCCAGTAGCTCTTGGCCATCCAGCCTAGAAATGCAGGCTTTTAGTCCAGTGTGAAACTGTCACGAGGCAATAAGGTGAAGAGTGATAGGTGTAGACACCTGAAATCCTCCTCTGGCCTCTGTGTGCACACTTACATGTGTACAACTCCCACCCACCCCCACTACACACAGACACACGGCTTATGGAGCTCAAACTGGTTGTGTACCTGAGGTGACCTTGAACTCCTGATCCCCTTGGTTCCACCTCCTAAGTGCTGGGATTATAGGCATGTGCAACCGCCCCTGCTTTTACTCTGTACTAGGAGCTGACCCTAGGGTTTCGTGCATGTTAGGCAAGCATTCTACCAACTGAACTACATCCCCAGCCCAGATGTTTTTTTTTTTTTTATCATTCTGCAGATTCATTCTTTCACTTTCTAATGTTTGGTAACTTTGTAAATGGTAAACTTGGCCCTGTGATCTCATTTTCTTATGATCTAACTTCCATTCTAATGTAATGTAATGGTACATAAAAGATCATTGAACCTGGGGTAGAGTAAGCCACATTAAATTTGCCAAAGTCCAGTTTTCTGGATCTATCTGTACAGTTCTCTTTAGTAAATAATTAGAGCAGCTTAAAATGTGGCAGAAGATAGGACCTTAATCTCACTCGTTGTGTACTAATTATCATTCTGCTATAGTCAGCGTGAAATTACAAAGATTTCTTACTCAGGAGTAGTTAGGTACCATCATGGTAAGCCTCTAAATTGTTCAAAAATTATAGCCATTGAATTATCGCTTTCCAGACCCAGTGTAATGAAGTCTCTTATCTCTTTTTCTAGGTCACTTCAATTTTTTATTTGTAGCCCTTCCTGTCACATCCAGTCATTTGCCAGTTTTTTTCGTTTCCCCATTATTGTCACCTATTTTGACTCTTCTTACTTCACCAATGAATGACTAGAGTCTAGTCACAATCTAGTCACATTATGAACTCAGATTAATCTTCTAGTGAAGTAGCTCAGATTATCCTTCTCTTTTGCATATTCTTTACTTTATCCTCGTTTCTGCTAATTCCTTTATGGCTGATGTCCCAAGACCCCTACCATGTAGTCTAAGTCACTATTCTAGTATTGTATCACTCTTCCGCTTAGCGGAGTCCTTCCTGAGTTTAGTCATACTGGATGTCCACTGTTGCTAACCATAACTAAACAGCGAATTCCTTGTGCTGTCTTTCTTTGACCTTTTGCTTATGCTTCTCTGACATTATCTTCCTTCCTCCTTCCATCTCCACCTCTCATACCACCCCATCCAATCTCAGTAGCCTTTTTCATAATAGCTTTCCCAAGGAGAAGAAGTGTTTTCCCATTGAGTTATTCCCTCCCTCTTCCACTGGGCAAGAATTTAATAGAAGGAACTTGAAGAAAGTCATATACAGAAACTCTGCTTTCTGTTCAGTTTTTCTAAAACTGCCCAAAAAGTTATTATTAAAATAAAAATAGGGCTTGGAATACAGCTATGTTGGTAGCGTGCTTGCTCGGCATGAGTGAAACCCTGGGTGTAATCCACAGCACCACGTAAACTAGGCAGGGTGGTACCTTCATGTAATCCTAGCACTTCGGAGATAGAAGCAGCAGAGTCAGAAGTTCAAGTCAGCTTGGGACACATAAGACCCTGTCTCAAATAGTAATAACAATAATCAGTCAGATCCATTAAAACAAAAATTGTGACTTGCCTATAGCTAAATACTTAAGAACTCCAGTTCAGAGTATCGGGAGATGCTGAAGACAGGGCAAGTACAACTGTGAGGATGCCTGTTCCTTTATCTCACCCATACTTTCTCTTAAAGTTCTGCTGCAGGGAGGTCACGTGTGTATCTGTGTAGATCAGCACCTTCGGGAGCCGGGTAGAATGATGTCTTTATCTTTGGGCTGCTGCACACTCCTGTTGCAGTGTACTTCCACCAGATAACAGTGAATGTTTGGGGAACTACAAGTTAAGCTATGGGACCCACAGAATGAAAATTGATCCCTAGACTTCACACACATTTTCAAATAGATTGACCTTGCCTAGTCTGTAGGCTACTCCTTATAGAATTCATTTCCTCTCCCAGAGCCTAGAGGATTGGCTCACTCTTACCTTCATCACTTCACTTCCCTTAGGAGAGAACAGAAGTTGTCCACTTTAGCTGTTACACTGTGGGAACATGTGAGGAGAAGTGGACAGCAAAGACCGTCATTAACAGTTACTGGTTATTCGTTTTTTTTCTGAGTTTGTCAGTCAGTTACCATTGCTTAGAAATGTGTTTGGTTTTTCCTGTGTGTTAGTAAACTAGTGGTGGTGAAAATACAATGTGTTTCTATAAAAATCAAGTTTATTTTTCAGCATGTTTTTTATTTTGATGAAGTCTTTGGTGAGGCATGCACCAATCGAGATGTCTACCTGAAGACTGCTCACCCACTCATTCAGCATATTTTCAATGGGTGAGATAGATTGATTCCTTCTCTTACTTTTAGTTTTTTGTTCTCCGTAAGCTGTGTTCCTTTACTAATACATGGGTGCTTTTCTAGTTCTTTTCAATGAAATGTGAATTTACGTTGTAACCTAGATTTACCAAATATTTCCTTTTACACTGGAGACAGTGTTCCTCTGTTTCCTAGGGAAGTAAAAGCTCTCAATAGTTTGATTTTGTCAGTATCTTCAGAATAAAACATGGAAGTGGTTGTAATTAGCTTGAACTTTGGAATCTCTAAGCACTTGGGAAGATAAAGTGGGAAAATGGACGCAAATTCAAGGTCAGCCTGGTCTACACATGAGCTCCAAGAGCTCTAGTCCAGCCTGGATTACAGTGATCGCAGTCCCCAAACAACAAACGCAAAACACGGAATGCAAAAGGAAGGACAGAGTCTTTAGGACACATCTAAACAGCTTAGGAAGAATAGAAGCTTGGTGTTTGTTGCTGTGTGTGTGTGTGTGTGTGTGTGTGTGTGTGTGTGTGTGTGTGTGTCGGTGCTGGGAACCAAACTCATGGCCTCCTACGTGCAAGGCAAGCACTCTACCAACTTAGCTGTATCTCTAGCTCAAGTGGTGTTCGAAGTCCTTATCTCCTTATAGTCAGTAGTTGCCATACACACACACACACACACACACACACACACACACACACACACACACACACAAAATCAGTTCTGTAAAATATTTCCTTTAAGAAAACACATCTTGGTTTGAGGATGTTTTTACTTTTGTTTTCATAATATAAGCCTTCTTAAAGAATTTCATGCTAAATTCTTCAAGGATTCTGTTTCTTCCTGACTTGTCATTAAATGTCTCTATGTAAATTATCACTTCTTTAAATATTTGTAAGTAATTCTAATTATTCTCCCCCCAGAGGCAATGCCACCTGCTTTGCATATGGACAAACAGGTGCTGGGAAAACCTATACCATGATAGGAACTCACCAAAACCCAGGACTGTATGCTCTGGCCGCCAAAGATATCTTCAGGCAGCTGGAAGTATCCCAGTCAAGAAGGAACCTCTTTGTGTGGATCAGCTTCTATGAAATCTACTGTGGACAACTTTATGACCTCCTAAATAGAAGAAAACGGTACTAGATAGGAGTGAGAAGCTGTTGATCTGTGTCTGTACATCATGTTTGAGCCAGAGCTCCACAGAATCGCTCTGATCACATGACTTGAATGAGAATCGTTTTTGTGAAATGGCAGTCTCTTGAATGGGATGTTCTGTCTTCCCCTCCCTTCCTTTTTCTGTTTGGAGACTGTGTAGTCCTGTCTGGCATAAAACTTGCTTTTTGGCCTGGGCAGCCTTGAACTTGTGATCATCCTGACTCAGCTTCCTGAGTAATAAAATTAAAGACTTTTGCCACTATGCCCAGCTTGAATACATATTTTTGAAACTGTTAACTCAGCTAGAGAAAAATGTAAATTAGCCATCCATTAATACCCTCTTGGCGCTGAAGATTGAACCCAGCACCTTACACACGTTTGCAGGCATTCTGCCACAGGGCGACAGCTTCAGTTCCCGTTACTGGTTTTTTTTTTTTTTTTTTTTTTTTTTTTTTTTGGTTTTTTGAGACAGGGTTTCTCTGTGTAGCTTTGCGCCTTTCCTGGAACTCACTTGGTAGCCCAGGCTGGCCTCGAACTCACAGAGATCCGCCTGGCTCTGCCTCCCGAGTGCTGGGATTAAAGGCGTGCGCCACCACCGCCCGGCCCGTTACTGGTTTTTAATAGCAATAGCTTAGTATCTACCAAGACTCCTCCCCTTTTTACTATGAAAAAGATTATAATTTCAGAAAAGTCAGGAAACCAACATGTATTTTATTTAAATATTTTCCCTTTAAATAATGTTAGTGTAAACTTAATGATAGTTTTTATGAGATTGGCAAAAGAAATGTCTTTTCTTCACATTCAACTTTTTTTAGATTTATTTTTATTTTATGTATGTGGGTGTTTAGCCTGTCTGTATTTCTTTGTACTACATGCATGTTTGGTGCCTATGGAGGCCAGAAGAGGGCATCAGAACCCCTGCAACTGCAGTTACAGACAGCTAGCTACCGTGTGAGTGCTGGAAATGAGCCTGAGCCATCAGGAAAGGCAGCCAGTGCTCTTAAATTGCATTGTAATGTCTTTGTTTTGTGGGCATATGTGTATGTGTATGTCTGTAGGTGTGCATATGCCATGATGGGGATGTGGAGGTCAAAGAATAACTTTAGGAGTCATTTCTCTCTCTACTATGTGGTCTAAGGTCGAAGTGGTTCTCAACCTCCCCAATGCTGTGACCCTTTAATACAGTTCCTCATGTTGTGGTGACCCCCCCAACCATAAAATTATTTTTGTTGCTACTTCGTAACTGTAATGTTGCTATTGTTATGAATTGCAATGTAAACATTCGTGTTTTCTGATGGTTTTAGGTGGCCCCTGTGACAGGGTGATTTCACCCTCCTCCCACGGGTTGAGAACCACTGGTTTAATGGCTGGAACTCAGATTGTCAGGCTGGTGGCAGGAGCTGTCCCGCTGTCCCACCTTCAGCTCTTTGCTCTGATAACATAAAGTGATCTAGGAGTGGATCGGTGTGCCTGTTACACATGTCTGTAGAATAGTTTTGTTTAGATGGGAACCTGTGACTTAACCTGAACGTCAGGCAGCAAAGTTGAAGGGATCTCCGAGCTGGAGCGGGGAAAGGTGAGAGGGAGGTCGGAAGGGAAAGAAGGATTGTCCTGACAGAATCAACTAAACCTGACACATGGGGAGGAGGGAGTGGAAGTTAACGGGGTGGAAGGCTAGGGAAACTTCCAGCACCACAGCAAAGGTATGCAAGCCTCTGTGGAGATGTCCGGTGTGACATCCGAGTCCATGTGCTGCAGGCAAGCAGTGGAATAGGGTGTGGGGCAGTTCCTGTTCCCTGGGAGAGCAGCATGGGACGGCTCCAGCAGGGAGGGCTCCGGTATTGGGCAGCATAACTGAAGAAGCCGGCAGGTGTGCTTCGACAGACTTGCATTGTCCACCATCCCAACGAATAGGTGTGCCCGTGTGCCACCTGAGAGAAACCACAAAGTGTTCAGGCTTCATCTCTGAAACGTAACTGTCAGAGGAAGGCGGTGCCGCCCGTGAGTACTTGGGGCGGGAGTTACTTTTCTCACTCGCCATCTTTGTGATGGTGTTTAAGCCACCAGTTAGCTGCATTGTGGCTTTTCTCTCAACCCCAGGCACCCTCCTTCCAAGCCCTTTCCAAGTTGAGGATGTAGCTGTGTGGTAGAACATTTAACCTACTGTGTGTAAGGTCCTAAATTCAAACCTCAGTATACAAAGAAGAAAGAAAAAGAGAAAAAAATTTCCAGGCATGGTAGCAGAGACCTGTATGCCAGCTCTCATCAGGCTGAGATAAGAGGATTACAGTTTCAAAGCCATCCTGGACTACACAGTGAGACTTTGCCTCATCTCCTAATCCCCCCAAAGCTCTCTGTGGTCATAATGCCTACTACTTTTCAGTAAAAGTCACTGTTGTACATGTAGTCGTGTGTGTGTGTGTGTGTGTGTGTGTGTGTGTGTATGCTTATGAAGAGACAGGATATCTGACTATTTCAGAATATAATTCTTTAATGAATTATCTAAATTACCACCCTATATATCTGTATTTTTCCACAAGTTGAAGGCCAGCTTGAATTACATAAAAGACCCTGTCTCAAACAAAATAAAAATATGTTATCATGACTCCTTCTGTTACAAATTAAAAAAACAAAACCCCACCCCTACTGTATTTGGGGAGACCATTGGCTCAGACAACCTGGAAGGCAGTAAGGCTTCAGGGATATTCTGCTCCATTGCTCAGGGATAAACGTGGTTACTTTACATCTCTCTGCTCTACCTGTTACCTTCATCCTGAAGCTAGTTCTTCGTACATACAGAATGGCTGCTGCTGCTTCCAAGACCACGTGTTTTCTCCTCAAGGGAGAAGAGAGCAGCTAACAAGCAGAGACCAGAGCTGTACTTTATTTATTTATTTATTTATTTTGGTTTTTCGAGACAGGGTTTCTCTGTGTAGCTTTGCGCCTTTCCTGGAACTCACTTGGTAGCCCAGGCTGGCCTCAAACTCACGGAGATCCTCCTGCCTCTGCCTCCCGAGTGCTGGGATTAAAGGCGTGCACCACCGCCGCCTGGCCAGAGCTGTACTTTATGAAACAGCAAAGATCCTATACCCACCATTGCACTGGTTACTAGCCAGAACTATGCCATCCATGCTTTGGAATATGTATGAGCTTTGTGCTCATTCTTTTGATTTTAATCAAAGATACTGATTTGTTTACCACAAGGAAGAACCACCACGGTAGTCTGAAGCTGATATTAGGAGGTAGGGCTGGGGAGGGGAAGCTTAGCCATCCCATCCAAATGGCAAAACCACTGTGTAATGGGAGACTCGGAGAATGTGCAGAGAACGCAAGACAATCCAGTGTCATACCAACCACGGTTTTTCATCCCCAGGCTCTTTGCAAGAGAAGATAGCAAGCATGTGGTGCAGATAGCTGGTCTTCGAGAGCTGCAAGTGGACAGCGTGGAGCTCCTCCTCCAGGTAATGCATTCCTCCCCTTACACCCCTCAGCAGCCTCAGCCCAGGGAGAGACTTCATTTTGCTTCCTAGCAAGTGTGATGGCGCAGATGAAGGTGGAGGGCAGTGACACCACTCACACTTGTGGAATGTGAGCCACCTTTTGAAGCTAGCGTATTTCTCCGTGGGGCCCTAGAGTAGGAGGCAGGGCATGGGGCAGAACAGATGCGTGGCAAAGATGCTCTTGGGGCCAGTTTCAAAGGCTGCGATTGTATTTTCTGGGCAGTGAGCTCAGGAGAAAGCTGCTAGAGGCAAGTGTTCTTATTTTAAATAAAATATTAATAAGCAATACTTTCACATGCTCTCAAAATCCAAAGAATTGGAAAATACCCTTTCCATTCCCTTTTCCCGAGGCAACTAATTTTATTAGTTTTTGTGTATCCTTCCAAAGGAATTTTGAAGTCTGCTTCTTTATTAAAAGTTATCTGTTTGTTATAGCAAATATAATATTTGTTCGATGTTAAATCTAAACATTGCAGAAATATATAAAATAGTAGAAAATAAGAGCCCATTTACACACACAGTCTATGATATCCACTATTAATTGGTTGTTGTTTTTTCTTGTTCAGAGGTCATTTATTGATTTATGTACTAATATATTTCTAGTGAACCTTCTTTTAATGGTCCTCAAGCCTAGCTTTCTTGGGGGAGCAGATGCTGGGGATCAAAAAGAGCCTTATACATACTAAGCAAGTACAGTGCCACTGAGCTCTGGGCTATCCTGGCTCAACTCCAGCTTTACATTAGATCATTCATGGGCCCTTTTCTTCGCTTAAAAAAATAGCTTAACTTTTTCTTTTTAAATAAGGTCTTCTATAGCTCAGGCTGGCTTCTATCTTAATGTGTAACTAAGGATGACCTTCACTGTATGATCCTCAGGTCTCTAGCTCTCCAGTAAAGTGATTGCAGGTGTGAGACACCAGCTAGTTCTTTGTTTTGTTTGTTTTGAGACAGGGTCTTTATGTAGCCTTGGCTGTCCTGGACTTTATGTAGACTTTGCTTGTCTCGAACTCACAGATACCCACCTGCCTCTATCTGCCAAGTGCTGGGATTAAGTGTGTGTACCACCACACCCTACTGTCATTATGTTTTAATGTTAATTAAATGTAATTAAGTTAGAACACTTAACTAACAAATATTTGGCTGGAGGTTTTTTTTCCCAAATATCATGTGATTTAATCACCATAAAGTAAGATATGTATTATAAAGCTCCTCTTCCAGATGAGCAAACTAAAGGTAAAATTGGAAGCTGGTCATCAGTGAGCCAAGGGCTGGAAGAGCCAGCTTCCAGGCCAGATTTATCAACTCTGAAGCAGCATCCTTTTCACCTTTTTACTATTTATTGTGGAATATTAGGGACCAGTTTTTCTTAAGAAAGTAAAAAAATAAAATAAAAATCACTGAATTAATACATTTATGGCAGTATCTTCTGGGTTGTTTGCTTAAAATTGAGCATTTACTGGCTGGTTTTAACCAAAAATAATAGGGTTTGGGGACGCTTTTGTTACCACTTTTTCAAAACAAAGTATTAAGAATTGCCAGTAATGGTGGAACATGCCTATAATTCTAACACTTGGGAAGCTGAGACAGGAGGATCATAAACCAGGCCAATCTGGGCAATATAGTGAGACAAGAAGGGGGGGGGAGGGAGGACTTGGTGGTATGGGGCTGGAGAGATGGTTCAGCAGATGAGAGCACTCACTGCCCTTGTGGAAGGACCCGTGTTGGACAGTTCACACACTTGTAACTCCAGTTCCTGGTGGGTCCAACACCTCTGTTCTCCAGTGCACATACCCACACACGGAGAAACATAAGTCAAAATAAAAATAAGTCTTAAGTATTATGTGAAACGGTAAGGTAACTATGATTAGTAACACCTTAGTTTCTGAGTTTGTTTTTCCAGCCCTTGCTTATCTCGGAGGGTTGAGTACACATTTGTGTCTAATCACACCTCTGTGTCTGGGGATCTGGCTGCTGTAGCAGATGACCTAAGAGCCTTTTCTACTGACTCCAGAGGCAGGCACAGGACAAAAGAGGCTGGGGCTCTGAACATTCTCAAGCTGTCCAGAATGCCCTCTGCAGTGCAGTCTGAAGGAAAATGTTTCTCACACATGGATTCTCTGTGGTCTTGGCCTACTTTCCCAGCCATGCTTCATTGTTAGGAGTCTGAGGGGACTCTAGGCCTTGGGACTCGAGATGGGAATGGAGCAAACACTCTAGGGAAATCCTTTTCCTTAACGTGGGGCCACAGCTGTGCTGCTCCCCCTGCAGTGTTGGGAGTCAAACCCAGGGCCACACACACACTAGCAGGCACTCTGCCGCTGAGCTCACCACCGGTCCCACAGCTGTGCTTACAGGACAGTCTGTGTCACGTGAGCCTCTCTTGGAAAAGTGGATAGCATTGTCTTATCCTAAAGGATTGTTCCTTTAAAAAAGCATGAAAGTCTTGTTTGTTAGCTGTCATCGTTTATTGCCATTGATCCCCCAAGTTTATAACTACAGTCAGGAAGACATCAGAGATCCAGGCGGAAAGTTAATATCCATCATGGGTACCTGACACAGTTCCTCTCATCAACATTTATTGACTTGAACCCACAGCATTGCTTACTTAAATGTCACACCTCCACCCTCTCGGGTGTCAGTGTTCGTGCCCACTCAGGTATCACCCATGTGCTTGTTAAAGTGTCCTCTTCAAGTGGTACCCTCAGATAACCCTCAGGCTCACTGCAGCATGGCCACCTGATACTGCCTGCACAACTGGCAGCTTCATCTTTCCAACAGGACTCTCCTGTCTTCTAGAACTGTGTCCTTCCCGGTCTGTCTGACCACCTGAGCTCGGCAGTGCAGACCCCAGGCCTGCTCTGCCTCTGCGAACAACTAACTATTGCCCATATTTGGATTCAAGATTTTTTATTATTATTGTTCTTTAAAAAACTTTGTTTAGGGGAGCTAGAGAGATGGTTCAGAGGTTAAGAGCACTGGCTGTTCTTCCAGAGGTCCTGAGTTCAGTTCCCAGCACCCACATGGTGCCTCTCAACCATCCATGATGAGATCTGGTGCCCTCTTCTGGCCTGCAGGCACACATGCAGACAGAACACTGTTTATAACAAATAAATCTTTAAAAAAAAAAAAAAAAGAGAAAAAAATTGTTTAGATTTATTTATTTATGTGTAGTGTTTTACCTGCATGTATATATGTCTGATGGGAACTGAGACTGGATCCTATACAAGAGGAACAAGTTCTCTTATCTGCTGAGCCATCTCGCCAGCTCCTCAAGGTTTTGTTTGTTTTTTTAATTAAATTTTTTTGGTCAGTCGATTAGAGATTTCTTGACTTAAATAATTACAATAGGTTTTTATATTTTTTAAGGTTTGTTTGGGGGGCTGGAGAGATGGCTCAGTGGTTAAGAGCACTGTCCGCTCTTCCTGAGGACCTGGGTTCAATTCCCAGCACCCCCATGGCAGCTCACAACTGTCTGCTCTTCCTGAGGACCTGGGTTCAATTCCCAGCACCCCCATGGCAGCTCACAACTGTCTGAAACTCTAGTTCCAGGGGATCTGACAGCCTCACACAGACACACAGGCAGGAGAAACACTAGGTATCAGATACCCTGGAACTACAACTACATAAGAGTGTGAGCCCCACCCCACTCCTGGTGTAAAAGCTGGGACCCGAACCCAGCTCTCTTCAAGAGCAGCAAACACTCGGAGCCACCGAGCCATCCGTAGCCCGATAGCTACTTTATCTAATCACAGGCTTTTATTCCCAAGACTTCGGGTGCCTGCTCATACTTTTATCATTGCTTTGTCAGTAAAGGTCCATACAAGAAGATGCCCCGTTAGGTGGATCTCAGTTGTATGTGGAAGGTAGCGACTGTACCCAGTACCACTGCTTCTCAGATCAAGGATGACATGCACAGTACTAACCACTCAAGTGTTTGTGCTGCTTTGGCATTTGTGCAGGAAAGCTCAGTGGTTAAAGTCTTGTGGCCAGATAAAGCTGGGGCTCTGGCTTTCCTTCTTCACATTCCCACTCCCCCTTCTTTCCTTCTTTTCTTTTTTGATGTGGACTAAGGAACCTGTGACATCCCCAATAATTTATAAGCTGTATTTCCCATGAAATTCTGATGAAGACAACCATTTGTTTTAGAAACATATATAGATGTCAGTTCTTTCTGTCTTTGTAAAATTACTTTGTGAATTTATCATGTCCTGGTCATGGTACTGTGTGCTCTATGTATACATCGTATACATTTTAGTTTGCATAACTTGATTTTAAACAATGATTTGCTATATAGCCTTGGCTAACCTAGCATTCAGTGTGTTGACCAAGTTGTTCTTACTTTTTGGCAATCCTCTTACCTCTGCCTCTTGAGTGCTGGGATTAGAGGCATAGACACATGTCTGGTGCCACTCCCTCGCCAGTATTGGAGATTGAACCTAGGATCAATGTGTGCATGCTGAGCAGGTATTCTACAACCTTCATGTAGTCTTTTAGGTTTTCTAGCAAGCCAAGTGTGGTAGTACGTGCCTGTGATGCTAGTACTTGGAGGCTGAGTCGGAAGGAAAGTAAGTTCGGAGTTAGCCTGGGCAAGTGCTAGACTACCCTGGGCTACAACAGCAAGACCTTGTTTAGAACATACAGTGATAATAAAAACAGATAATCAAGTGTAGGGGAACACGCCTTTAATTGCAGCACTGAGGCAGAGGCAGGCAGATCTTTGTGAGTTCAAGACCAACTTGGTTTACAAAGCAAGTTCCAGGTCAGATAAGGCTACAGGGCAAAGTATGTGAAGAAAGACATTCTGATGGTAATCTCTGGCCCCTGTGCACACTTGCATACATATCACTAACGCACATGCACACACGCACACACACAAGCCTTTAAGAAGAAATAAAAATAGAAAAATACATTTTACCAAACTGTCTTATAAACTGGGTGATTTAAATACTGTCTTACTCTACTCATTTCTATGACAAAATACCAAGAAACAGATTAGAAGATTCCTTCAGCTCAGGGTTTCATAGGGTTCAGTTCGTGGTCACTTGCCCCATGAACGTGGGCAAAACATGGCAAGGTGTGGCAGAGAACAGATGTTCATGCCACTGGGGACAGAAACCAGAAGTAGAGACAGGAAGTTGGAATAATAGGCCTAAAGGACACACTCCCAGTGACCTGTTTCTTCCAGCCAGGTCCCACCTCCTGAAGTTTCCATAAGTTCCCCAAATAACTCCATCACCTGGGGACCGAGTGTTCAGATCATGAGCTTATGGGGGATATTTCCTGTTCAAATGATAACATCCCACTCTGGCTCCAAAGGCAGTGGCTGTTTCCTAATATAAATGGTTTTATTCTATATACAGTAAACCTCCAAATCTTAACAATTCATTTCAGAACCAAAATTTATTCTCAGAGACTAAAGACAAACTCTTACCTAAGTTCCTATAAAATCAGAAGGACGGGGCTAAAGAAATAGATCAGCCATTAAGAGCCCTGGCTGAGGCCCAGGTTCAGTTCCCAGCAACCACACGGTGGCTCACAACCACCTGTAACTCCAGTTCCAGGGGACCTGTCACCCTCTCGGGCCTCCATGGGCACACGTGGCACACAGACATGCCTACAGGCAAACATTAATCCCAGCATTCGGGAGGCAGAGGCAGGCGGATCTCTATGAATTCAAGGCCAGCCTGGGCTACAGAGTGAGTTCCAGGAAAGGTGCAAAGCTACACAGAGAAACCCTGTCTCGAAAAACTAAAAAAAAAAGAAAAACTGTATTTCTAATACACGATTATTCCAGAATGAACATGCCCATCCCCAAAGGAAAAGACAAGACAATAGACAATAAATAGCAAGGAAGACTCAGACCAAAGCAAGTCCCAGACCCAGCGAGGCAAACATTAAGTCCCGTAGTCAGTGCCCAGCGTCTGGTATCCATGATGGCATGGTGCAGCTCCAGCAGTCTGGACCGCTGCTCGTGGCCTTTTTCTTGAGCTGGCTTTGCTCTTTGCCTGCAGTTTTCCTCAGCCAACACCGGGCTTTTTAATACAGGTTTCATGACTCAAACTTAAGCTTGCATGACAAGTACCTTACCAACTGGGTCATCTTCTCAGCCTTGGGTTCTCCCCTGCTCCCCAAAAATAGGGTTCTCTGTGTAGTCCTGGCTGTCCTGGAACTTGCTCTGTAGACCAGGCTGGCCTGAACTCATAGAGTTCCTCCTGCCTCTACCTCCCAGGTGCTGAGATTAAAGGTGTGCGCCACCACTGCCCAGCCCTTGGTTCTTTTTAATGGTGCTAATCTGTTTAATAACCCCACCTTCCTTGTTCATAGCTTTCAGCTCACTCCTTTTCTAGCCAGATTACATGTTTTTAAAATCCTCTGCTTTTTGCTCCAATCGTTACTATAAATCTACCTGAGAACACTGGTAACTGCTACAGTCAGGACAATATGCTTTCTTGAACTTTCAAGTCAAATTAGTCAGTTACCTTTCAATTCAGCCCTCTGCAAAGATTCTGGACATGGACAAAATATAGACGAATTCTTTGCCAGAATGTAACCTGAATGGCTTCTGGTCTTGTTCCAGGAGCGTCCTTGTTCCCATCTTTCCCGCCTGCCTTCCTGTGGGTGTTCTGGTCCGCTGAACTCCCAGCACAGTCCTGCTGTACCGTCTCTGTGTACAGCCTTCCAGGACTCCTGACTTCACTCAAATTCATCTCCACAAACCTTGGGTTTTGTTTGTTTGCTTGGTTGGTTTTTTTGGGGTTTTTTTTTGTTGTTTGTTTGTTTTTTGAGGCTGGGTCTCACCAGGCTGGCCTTGAACTCAGAGATCTGCCTGCCTCTGCTTTCCAAATGCTGGGATTAAGAGTGAGAGATTCTTTTTGTTTTTTGAGACCGGGCTCAAGTGTATCACGTTGGTTTCTGCCAAGCTTACCATGTGGCCTTGGATGACCTTAGACTTCCTGACCCTCTTACCTTCCTCCTAAGGACTAGGACTGCAGGTGTGTGCAGTGTTGGGGTCAAAACCAGGGTTAGCACATGCTGGGTAAGCACTCTACCAGCCTTACCAACTGAACTGTATTCCCAGCCCAGAACTTATTTTTAATTAGTTTTAAAAAAAAGAAAAGAAAAGAAATAAAGCCCTTGCCCTACTTGATAAGGTATTTTGAAGCTTGTTGTTGAGTTTGATTCTCTCAATATTTGGGCACTTAATTTGGAAAACATGACTATGTTCAATATGTACAAGTTAAAATTCTGAGAGTCTTGGGGAGGGGGTGAGCTAGGACTTTCTTATTCTTAATTCATGTAAAATGAATGAATTTATCTGGCGTGCCCACAGTGTAGTAGAAACCACACAGACTTTTTAGTCAGATATACTGGATGTGGACTTTGGCTCCACCACGTAAGTTATTTGACCATGAGAAGCAAGCCTTTGAATTTGTTTCTTGACTTTGGCATAGTAATCATAGTTAAGTCACATTAGGTTATTATGAGGATTCTTTCTATCACATAATGATTAAAGTTTTTTTATTCTTTGTAATCAGTACTTCTCTCGCTATCCAAAATCAGGGTGACATACTGGGATCGTGGCACAAACCTATAATCTCAGTACTTGAGAGGCAGAGTCAGGAAGATAACTAGTTAGTAGCCATCCGCTACATTGTGAGACCCTGTTTAAAATTTTTTAAAATCAGGGTAATATATTCATATATGATTATATATTTCATTGTTTGGAGGCCTGAGACTTCTCTTCCCCTCCTCCGCTCCTTTGTGGCCAAAAGATCCCAGTTAATCTTGACTCCCAGGCAGAGATAAGGGAGTCCTGGAGTCGAGGGAAGGTACAGGCACATGAAATAGCTCCCTTCCCTGTTCCTGAATATCAGGTTTGGCCTCCTTCATGCCTGCATCCTGGTAGAGCAGGTGGATGTGATCAGTCATTCTGCAATGTATGTTTCTGTCCTTTGCTCCAGTTACTAAGATAAATGGATGCTCTGAGACCTTGCTCTGGAGCCAAGTTTTGCCCTGGGGATCTTGGTTAGGCTAGATCCATCA
The DNA here is from genome assembly GCF_049852395.1 of Peromyscus maniculatus bairdii. Lineage (NCBI taxonomy): Eukaryota > Metazoa > Chordata > Mammalia > Rodentia > Cricetidae > Peromyscus > Peromyscus maniculatus. The sequence goes on along the minus strand of NC_134853.1, from coordinate 66,512,947 downwards.
AAGATATTAAAAAGAGTGCATAAGATTAAGAAGTAAATTAGCTCTTGAGCCATTGAATGTTCTCCCCCAAGATTAGTATTCCACATTGTTCTCACTGCTGTTGGTATTTACTCTGTGTGATTTAGTGTCTGGGCAGACTTCCACTTGGACATCAAAAACTGCAGGATGCGAACCAAATCACAGGCCTGGGCTCTGCTGCTTGCTTAGGCAGCTTTCCGGAGCCAGAGACTGTTTTCTCCCAGAGGAAGTCATTGTCCTGTGCATGTATTTCCAGGTGATCTTAAAGGGCAGCAAGGAACGCAGCACTGGGGCCACCAGCGTCAATGCAGACTCCTCCCGATCCCACGCTATCATCCAAATTCAGATCAAAGATTCAGCCAAGAGGACATTTGGCAGGTGAGCTGGAACTAGGTGGAGAATTGCATTGTCTGCCTTCCCATATGTGAGTTTGAAATATATATGCTAAACGTGGGACACCCTGCCACTTTGGCTCTTCATTGCAGGGCTATAGAGTAAGTGTTGTTAGCCCTGAAATAAATCATTGTATAAAGTGCCATCAGTTGATTAACCATGAAGCAATGACCTATTGTTGGTCAACCCAAAGTTATTAAAAGGGACATTGATTACTTCTAACGTGAAACACAGTATCAGCAGAGAAACAGCAAGGAATGCATCTCGGAGAGCTTGCAGGCCATAAATGGGGGTGGGGATCCATTCTTCTTGAAAGAAGATGTAAGACAATTGGATCCGTTCATTGCTTTTCTGGTGCTGTCTTAGCAAACTCTGCCATGCTGATGGATGAGCCTGTCTCCCTCTGAGTAATGAGTCCTTCTCTTCTTTTTCATCCTTTCTTGTTAGAAAACAGCCAATGAAACTTTCTTTTTAATTATCTAAGTAGTCACCTAACTGATTTGCATTATGGTCACTTACCCTTGTGGGGAAATGCTTTATTAATTTTGGTCGTACTTCCTCACAAATGAGTAGAGCCAATGGAAGTGTCTAAGTGAACAGTGCCGCTCCAGCTGACACATCAAGATCTTGTGATGTTTTTGGAAGACTAACAATAATGTCTTTATTTCCTGAGGATGAGCTGTGCTCCATTTCTTTCTGAGGTCACAAAATGTTGCTAATGTGGAAATACACCAAATCCCCAAAGAAGTCGTTCCTGCTATGTATTTTTTCCTAGGATCTCTTTCATTGATTTGGCTGGCAGTGAGAGAGCAGCAGATGCCAGGGACTCAGACAGACAGACAAAGATGGAAGGCGCAGAAATAAACCAGAGTCTTCTGGCTGTGAGTTGTTCAGAATCTAAAAGTCCTTGTTTGGTTTGGTTTGGTTTGGTTTGGTTTGGTTTGTTTTGTTTTGGTTTTGGTTTTGGTTTTAAGAGATTTTGCCCATAATAGGAAGCCAGTGAGTGGGTGGGTAGAAGCAGCAGGCAGCAGGCATACCCTCACCTAATGCTGATGTCCTGAGCGGGCCTGCAGGTGCAGCAGCCTCTCCACGATGCCCCTTTCCTCATTCCCTATCAGCTAAACAGAGATGGTTCTGCAATTGCTAAATGGCTGAGAAAGCTTTTTCCGTGCTCCGAAATTTAAACTATACTTCGAGGATGCAAACATAGACAGTAGTATATCTTTCAGACACGTGCCACTCAGTTTCAGCAGTTGAACACCTTAACCAGGCCAGGAAGGAGGCTCCACAGGTCAAGGTACTTGCTACCTAGCCTGACCTCTGGGGTCTGATCTCTGGGACCCACATGGTGGGAAGATAGCAACTCCTCCAAGCTGTCCTCTGACCTCCACATTATGCACCATGACACACATGCCACCATATACATGCATTCCATGGTTGGATTACTTTATTATTATCATATATATAGTATGTGTGTATGGGCACATACATGGCAGGTATGTGGAGGTCGGAGGACAACTTTTGGGAGTTGGTTTTCTCCTTCCACCATAGGTTCCAGGGATCAAACTCAGGTGGGCAGGCTTGTGTGGCAAGAGCTTTGCTCAGTGAGCCATCTCACCCACTCCTGGTTGGATCCAAGGGAACCCTACTCACCAAGCCATTTTATATAATATATATATATATAAAATGCCCCATATACCTCAGAGAAAGGGGCTCTTTTTTTTAAATAATTTATTATTTTCATTTCATGTGCATTCATATTTTGCCTGCATTATGACTATGTGAAGGTGTTGGAATTCCTGTCTGGAGTTACAGGCAGTTATGAGCTGCCATGTGGGTGCTGGGAATTGAACCCAGGTCCTCTGAAAGAGCAGCCAATGCTCTTAACCACTGAGCCATCTCTCCAGCCCTGGGCTGTTTATTTTTTAAATGTATCCATAATTAACATTGTCATACTTTTAATGTTACCTCTTAAGAAGTGTTACAGATCTCTAGCTGCCCCACCACTGTCCTTTCACAGTTGGTCACTGAAGATGGAGACTCTCCCCGCTGCTTTCCCCAGCCTGCCTTGTTTTCTGTGTCAGCACACTCTTTCAGGGGGGTGGGTAATCACTTGCCTGAATGTTTTCCCACATTCTAGACACGGATAACTACATCCCACGTTGATGTTTCAGGTGCTAGTCTGTTCTCTAGATTTCCAAAAGTGGTTAGGATCTGTATATTTGCTGTTCAATATGGCTAGGTTGTTTTGTTTGGTTTTTTTAATTTATTTATTTTTTGTGTATGGGTGTTTTGCCTGCATATATGTCTGTGTACCGTGTGTGTCTGGGATAGGCAGAGACCAGAAGAAGGCATCAAATCCTCGAGACTGGAGTTACAGACAGTTGTGAGTCACCATATGGGTAGTGGAAATCAAACCCGCGTCATTGTTACCAAAGAAGCATACACAATATTATCCCTTCTGGAAATTTTCCAGTGCTAAAAATAGGAGCTACTGGGTTGATATTTAATAAAGAAGTATATTGCTGAGTATGGTTGTGTATACCTATAATAACATTCCAGTGCTCTTAACAGCTGAGCCATCTCTCCAGCTCCCGGTGTAGCTAGTCTTACTTAAGATGTCTAAAGTAAAATACACACAGGGTTTTGAAAATTTGTTATTAAGAAATCATATAGAATATCTCAGTAATATATTTTCATATTTGCTATATCTAAAAGTAATACTTTGAATATCATAAGTTAAGTAAAATATAATTATCATTTATTCTGCCAGCCACTGGTGTACTTTCGTGTTTCTGTATGCCAGTCAGTTTGGTCTCCTGACTCTGCACGGCGAGTTTAGTAAGTCCTCTCACCCTCCCTTACAGATTTGGGTGCAGGTGCAGGTGGGTTGAATGAACTGGTCAGTGCCCACGGCCTTTAGCCAACAGCGTGTGATTCTGATATCATAAACTATGGCCCCCCCAGGAAGAGCCCCATCCTCTTTAAAATGAGGTGGTAGGGGCTATTGAGATGGCCCACGCTTGCCTTAAAAGCCCTGACAACGTGTGCTCAAGCTGTGGAACCCATATAAAGGTGAAAGAAAAGAACTGACTCCACGAAGTTGTTCTCTGGCCTTCACATGTGCACCATCGTGTGTACAAGCATGTATGTATGTGCACACACATTAATAATAGTATTAAAAGAAAAATAAAGGAGATGGTAGTGTGAAGTCATTGCTCGGTACTTAGGTTTCTACTGCTGTGATAGAAACACCGTGACCAGAAACAACTTGGGGAGGGGATTAATGTAGCCTACCAGTTACAGTCCACTATCGGGAAACCAAGAGAGGAGCTCCTCAGGCAGGAACCTGGAGGCAAGAACCGAAGCAGAGGCCATGGAGGTACACTGGTTACTGGCTTGCTCCCCGTGGCTTTCTCAAACTGCTTTCTTACACAACCCAGGACCACCTGCCCAGGGGTGGCACTACCCACGGTGCTCTGGGCTCTCCCACATCATTCATTAATCAAGAACATGCCCTACTGAATTGTCGATAGGCCAGTCTGTAGGAGGCGTTCTCTCAGTGAGACTCCTCTTCCCAGACAGCTGTAGAGTCTAGCTTATGTCACATTGACAGAAAAACAAACTGACGGAGCAGTAGCATTCTGTCTCTACTGCTCTAATTTTCCTTCCCCGATCAGCTTATATCAAATCTGCACTTGAATTTATTCCTATAGGTGTGCATGTAGGAGGGGAGAGGAAAGTGGCTTAGGCGTGTTCTCTGCTTGAGCACACCAGTAGTTGTGAAGAGGGAAGAACAGGTGAGCCAGGCTGACCACTGCAGAGCTGGAACTCGGGGCCGGAGGCTGGCTTCCGGGGTTCATCATCTCACTGTGGATTCAGCTAGTCTAGGACCACAGTCCCTAAGTTTAGGGTCCTTAGCAAGACAGCACAGGATGCTGTTCTCCCATTCTTGCTTGGTTTTACCTGTTGGACAGGAAACGGCAGGACATTTGACTTTCTTTTAGGAACATTTCCTGAGTGTGGTTTGTTTGCCTGTCTGCTTTTACAGGGTCTTGAGATTTGTTTTTATGTTTTATTTATGTGTGTGTGTAATGTGTGCCACATATGTTTGGTGTCTGAAGAGGCCAGAAGAGGGTGTTAGATCCCCTAGAGCTGGATGGAGTTAACAAGTGGTTGTGAGCTGCCCAATGTGGGTGCTAGGAACCAAACTGTTCCTCTGGAAGAATATCCAGCACTCTTCGGTTTTTCGAGACAGGGTTTCTCTGTGTAAGAGCCCTGGCTGACCTAGAACTTGTAGACCAGGCTGGCCTCGAACTCACAGAGATCTGCCTGCCTCTGCCTCCCGAGTGCTGGATTAAAGGCGGCGCCACCACCGCCCAGCAAGCAACCAGCACTCTTAACTGCTGACTATGATTTATTTAAGAAAGCTAAGCTTCCTGGCCTGGAGAGATGGCTCAGAGGTTAAGAGCACTGGCTGCTCTTCCAGAGGACTGGCGTTCAATTCCCAGCACCCACATGGTGGCTCACAACTGTCTGTAACTCCAGTCCCAGGGGATCCGATGGCCTTCTTCTGGCCTCTGTGGGCACTAGACACATGTATGGTGCACCGATAACCGATATAGGCAAAACACTCATATATATATATATATATATATATATATATATATATATATATATATATATAAATTAAAATAAACTTTAAAAGAGAAAGAAGCTGATGACTGTCCCTCACCTTTTTTTTTTTTGTCATATTGATATGTCGTTTATTCTCCCACTTTACAGCTGAAAGAATGTATTCGAGCACTGGACCAGGAGCACACCCATACACCTTTCAGGCAGAGCAAACTGACTCAGGTAAAGTTAAACAAAAGCCTTGAGTCTGCTCTGGTTCATTCATTGTTCCTTCCTCCTTTACTTCGTTAATCTAGTCAGGCGTCCACTACTAGCGAGCCATGATGCTAACTAAGCATGGCTAACGATGCTGGGAAGAAAGAGTCTCGGTGTTGTTTTTTCCTGCAGCGACCGTCAGTGTACTTGGGCAGAGATGTGTGCAGTAGCAGCGAGCAGTGCAGTTAAGAGGTGCCCTGCTCTTCTCACCACCTGTCGTCGTCATCGTTATCGTCATTGTCGTCATCGCCTCATTCTGCTCTGTGAAAATCCTCTGTCCAGTTCATAGTTCACCTGAGCAGAGTCGCTGCAGGAACCATGGGCAGTGTCTCTTACTGGCTCACTCCCAGGCCCATGCTTAGGCGAGCTTCCCATACACCCAGGTCCGCCTGCCCTGGATGGTGCAGCTCATGTCCCTGGGGCCTCTTACCTCCGTTAACAAGACAGTCACTCATAGGCCAATCTGATCTGAGAAGTCCCGTCTGTGAGACTCCCTTCTCAGATGACTCGGCAGTGTCAGGTTGACAAAGCTGACCAGGATGCCACCTTTCCATGTTCTTCCAGTGTAAACAACCTTACTGCAGGGGTGGTGGCCGCTTCCTGAAGTCCAGCTACTCAGGATGCTGAGGCAAGAGGATCAGTTGAGCCCAGGAATTCAAGACCAGCCTGGAAACATAGAAGACTATCTAAAAACATAAAATGCTGCCTACAGTGGTGTGGGTCTGTGCTCCCAGCAACAGAGGCTGAGGTAGAAGGAATGCTTGAGCCCATACACTGGCGATCAGTCTGGGCAACATAATGAGATCCTGTCTGTCTACCCCTGACCAACAAAACAAGGGGGAATAGGCCGGGGTGTGGCTCAGCGGTAGCACTTCCTGATATACACCAGACCCTAGGTGTGATCCTCAACACTGGGGAAATACCTAAATGTGTATTATTAGGAGAGTCCTGAGTCTTGAACCTGAGATCCTCCTGCCTTAGTCTTCTGAGCATCTGGGATTACAGGCCTGCACTCCCAGGCCCAGCCCTGTTTATTCTGAGTAATAAAATATAAGGGCCTTCTCTTTCTCTTGTCATGCAGATGACTGGAGGGCACCAACAGATGCTAAGTCAGGACTGTCTCTATGAGCTGCTGAGGAACAGCCCAGGGAGGGATTTGCCTAGGAGAGAGAGATGGAAAAGTTGTTATATTGTCTCGAGCTCCTTTCAACATAGGTCTTGTACACAGTGGGAGATAGATTGGTCTTGAGAGGCCAAGAGGACGAAGACCTTGGATAAAAACCCACAGGAGCCAGAGTTAGAGCTCTCTGCACTGAGTGTAACTTCTCTCTTTTCAATTATGTGTTTGTGTGCACGTGGGAATGTAGTGGAGTGCGCTCAGGGCCTGCAGAGTCTAGAAGGTGTCTGACTCCCTGGAGCTGCAATTCCAGATGGTTATTGACCACCTAACATGGCTCCTGGGAACTGAACTTGGATCCCTCCGAAGGGTCCAAACCTCTCTTAACCACTGAGCCATCTTCTCAACCCCAAGTGCTTCTGCTCAAACACGATTTGACCAGAGACCACGATACCATTCCTGGCTGACACTGAACTTTCTGTTTTTAAATAAGTTTTCATCCCCAGAAAATGTGTTTCTCCTTTAAAAAAAAGATAATCTCAACAAGTCATATAATATAAAGTAGAGCCAGGCATGGTGGCACATACCTTCAATCCCAAGCACTCAGGAGGTAGAGGCAGACAGATTTCTGTGAATTCCAGGCCAGCCTAGCAGTGAGTTTCAGACAAGCCAGGGCTACATATTGGGACCTTATCTCCACTTAGGAAAAGAAAATAGTAGAAGATAAAGGTGCCTTAAAATCTAATCAAGTTGACAACTAAGGTTAACTACCTCAGTAGTAACAACACTAGAGGTAACACAGTAAAACAACTATCACAGTAGTGAGGGAAGTTCCCACTTCTGGACTTTAACCTGGGCAAAGTTTTGTCAGACTTTCTTATGTACAAAAATGCTGGATTTTCTTTCTAAAACCATTTTTCCTTATTATATTCCTCTGTGCGTAGGGTTATATATGAGCATGAGTTAGTTGTCCAGTCTTCACCCATGTACACTCAGAGGCCAGAAGACCTCAGGTGTCCAGCTCTGTCACGTTCTTTCTACCTTTTCCCAAGAGATAGGATCTTTTTTTTAAACCTGGAGCTAGGCTGGTAGCCGTAAGCTCCATCAGCCCCGTCGCCCCCCTCCCCCCCATGTGTCAGCAGCGCTGGCTTCTTGCATGAGGGGATCTGAACTCCTGTCCTCGTGCTGGCTCTGACCCGCCGAGCCATCTCCTCAGCCCCATAAATGGTGTGTGCCTTCCAGACATACATTCATTTGTCTACTGGTTTATTGGTGTTCCTCTGATTACTGGTGAGTTTGTTGGTTATTTGTCTCCCCCCGCCCCCCAAACAGGGTTGCTCTGTGTAGTTTTGGTGCCTGTCCCAGAACTCTCTCTGTAGACCAGGCTGTCCTCAAACTCACAGAGATCCTCCTGCCTCTGCCTCCCGAGTGCTGGGATTAAAGACCACCACTGAGCCAGTTATTTGTATTTCTTATTCCTTTAAGATTTATTTTTATTCATGTGTATGTCTTGCCTCCGTGTATGTCTGTAGACCATATGTGTGCCTACTGAGACCAGAAGAGGACCTCAGATCCCCTGGAACTGAAGTTATAGATGGTTATGAACCACCATGTGGATGCTGAGAACTGAATCCAAAGCCTCTGCAGGAGCAGCCAGTGCTCTAACTACTGAGCCATCTCTCCAGTCTAATGTATTTCTTCTTTTGTAAAATGTCTTTTGTGAATAGAGCAAGCGATGGCCAGCATCTTCACACATAGGTAATCAATATGCCCTTTGTTCATTGGCCTGTCTCTTGGTTTGACAGGTCCTGAAGGACTCTTTCATTGGCAATGCCAAAACTTGCATGATCGCCAACATCTCACCAAGCCACATGGCCACAGAGCACACACTGAATACCTTGCGCTATGCTGACCGGTAAGTTGGCTATAGGATGTCAGGTTGTGCTGGGTGGTGGTGGTGCACGCCTTTAATCCCTGCACTCAGGAGGCAGGGGCAGGCAGATCTCTATGAGCTTGAGGCCAGCCTGGTCTACAGAGTGAGTTCCAGGACAGCCAGGGCTACACAGTGAAACCTTGTCTTGAAAAACCAAAAAAGAAAAAAGGAGGTCAGAGTGTATGTGTAGGTCACATGTGTTTGTGTACATGCCTTCCAGTCATACAGTGATCTGGCACTGAACTCCACAGCCCACTTCTGCAGATACTCTATTAGCATTTTGAAAAATATGGCCAGTGAACCCTACTTTTGTGTGTGTGAGGAGAAAGATGCCACATGTCCCTGTTCAGGAATTGATGCCGTCGGTAGCTTCTCAATGTCCACTAGGAAATGGAATATTAACTAGTGGGGTAGGCTCAGGAGCTTTTCTTTCTGTTGACCTCTGTGCTGTTTGTAGGGGCATGTAGGTCCAGAAAGGACCAATCTGGACATGTCAAAAAAGATAAAGGCCCAAAGAAGAGGAAGAGCTTCCCAAGGACTTATTAAAAGTTGGTGGCAGAGGTAGCACCTCTTTAAGAAAAATTGCAGGAGCTATTGGGGTTGGGTTGTATAGAAGGCAGAGGATGACTTACGGTAGTCAGTACCCTCAACCATATGGGTTTCAGGGGTCAAATTCAGATCGTCAGGCTTGGCAGCAAGTTCCTTTGCCCACTGAACCATCCTGCTGGTCTTAAAGCTAGCACCCATTAAACTGCTTGGCCAGGCTTCTCTTTGAAGGGACTTTGGTGTCTGCCAGCATCCCTCCCTCCCACCCCTACTTACAGGTAGTCTCTTACAGAAGTAAGAACATGTTATAAAAATGTTTTAGATTATGTTTATGAGTGTTTTGCCTGTGTGCGTGTATTATGTGCACCCATGTATGCCTGGTGCCAGCAGAAGTCAGAAGGCATCAGATCACCTGAAACTGGAGTTGCAGAGGGCTGTGAGCCGCCATGTGGGTTTTGGGAACCAAACCTGGTAGATCCTCTGCAAAAGCAGAAAGTGCTCTTAACCTCTGAGCCATCTATCTCTCCAGCCCCTAGAAGTAAGAACATTTTTGATTGTCATGCTGGGGAGAGGTGCTGCTGGCATCTAGTGGATAAAAACCACAGATGTTACTAAACATCTCCAATGCACAGAGCCTCTATAATAAAGCATTTTACCCAGGGTTCTATGTCAGTAGTGCTAAGTTAGGGGATGCTGGGAATACATGTCCTCTTTCCCTTAGTGGGACTAGCACAATATGCTGCTTTTTTGAGGTTTTGCTTTCTAAACTGCCCAGCAGATTTAGGGGAATTCACCTTCCCAGAGAAGCCGGGCAGGGTGTAGTTTGCAGGACAAAGGAGTCTGTGGGATCATAGGTGAAGAGTAGACATGAATTCCTGAGCTGGCCTATATTCAGGACCTGTCAGGCCCTTCATGAATATAGCATGATTTTGATTCCTAGCTTGTCCCTCACATAGGGCTGGGGTGATTTGCAAACTTCCAGTCATGTCCTATTGTATGCATGCTTGTATTCTCCAAAGACACTGCTCTTTTAGTTCATCTACAGTGGGGTCCACATTAAAGGAGAATGTGCCTTTTCCTTTTATTCTCTCCTGTACCAGGCTTCTTCTTTGGGGCTACCAACAAGCTCCCAAATCACGATAGGGAGACTTATTATTAGTTATAAATGTTCAGCCTTAGCTTAGGCTCGTTTCTTCCTAGCTCTTATAACTTAACCTGCTTCTCTTCATCTACATTTTACCTCGGGGCTCTCTACCTTTTCCCCCTTTCTTTCTGTATGTCTTACTTTCCTGCTGTCTCCTAGCTGCCTGGCTGGCAGCTGCCTGGCTTCTGGCCCTGGGCATGCCCCCTCTCTCCCTCATTTTCTTCTCCTTCTCTCCATTTTTTTTTTTAAAGCATCAGATCTCATTATAGATTGGTTGAGTTACTATGTGGTTGCTGGGAATTGAACTCAGGATCTCTGGAAAAGCAGACAGTGCTCTTAACCCCTGAACCATCTCTCCAGCCCTCCTTCTTCTCTTTTGAGCCTAGATTTTTCCTCCTATTTATTTTCTCTGCCTGCCAGCCCCGCCCATCCCTCTCCTGCCTGACTATTGGCTGTTCAGCTTTTTATTAAACCAATCAGGCACCTTAGGCAGGCAAGGTGAAACAAATACAACACCATCTTTACATCATTAACAAAGGTAGCATAAACAAATGTCACACACCTGCACATAAAGTAATATTCCACAGTATAAACAAATGTAATACATCTTTGCCTAATTAAAATAATATTCTACAATATTTCCCCCTTGTTGTTTAAATAAAAAGGGTTTTAACTTTAACATAGTAAAACTACATACAATAAGAACAGTTATCAAGTAAGAATTACATTTACAATATCCAGTCCATTTGTATTTGGCAAAATCATGAAAATACTCCATTTATCCTATTTTGGTGAGTCTAAAGTTTTGTACCTAATTTACCTTCTATCATAACTAAAAAAAAAAAACTATAGCTACCTAGTCTTCAACTCCATCAAAGACCCTTCAAGGATATACTATTACCTGGGTAAACAGGAAGTACAGTTCAAGCCACTTTCAAAACTATAGAAATGATGAAATCTAGCTGCCAGGACAGTCATCCAAGGTTCCTCTGCAATATTGGAGCATCCATTTTCAGTCTACAGGCCTAGAATATCTGGCACACTTTTCTGTGAAGCAGGAATTTTGAAGGACTGCCCTACCTTGTCTTGACCAAGTTCAGCAGTTGTCTTCTTTTGAGTCCTGCTTGTCCAATTTGGACAGCATTCTGTCAGCAGTCATGGCAAGGACAGTTTCTTTGCTCAGTGACTAAATTTGCCACAATGAAAGCAAACTCTCTATGGTGTTTCTTTGATGCCCATCATTCTTTCTGAAGTAAATTTGTGCTGCTAGGGACAGACATGTCTCACTGTCATGGAAAGTCTGAGGTTATTAAACATCTTAAATACCATATTCTGTAGGTCTCTGAAGTATTTGAAGACTATCTATCTAAACTATATTTGTTTAACCTTGAAAACATACCTAACATGACTACCAGTTTGATTATTACAGATGACTAACTACTCACCTGCATTTCTTCATTATACATTGCATTTTCAATGAGCTGCATAGGTACAATAATACCCCAAACAAGAGTAGAAACATAACATACAGTATAACAAAAAGAACTTTAAATTTGTATTAATATATTAAAATCCATACCAATGTAAAATATTTAAGGTTAATAGTTGTCCTTTTATCCTATATTTCCTCTAAATGATGACAAGCATCCATAACCCACCAGATGACCAAAAACCACCTACCCCACCTCTTGGGAATGTGGGCATCATGTTCTCTAGACTGCTTCCTGCTGTCTGTGGGCAATGGCATCTTTAGGGAACCTGAGAAAATTGAGATAATGGTCAGGTCCTGGGAAAACTAGCCATAACATTTGTTGTCCAGTGTCTGCAATGGGAAAATGCAAGACTTATCTGCAGTCTTGGCTAGAAGAGTCTGAGAGGCTGAATCACCTGGGCCATCTGTTTTCATTGGTGTCTGGTCCCCTTGTTCTGAAAACACACAAACTTTCAAAGATAACACACATATCTGCATTAACACAAGTATGAACTGTGTGTTGTACACAAGCCGGATGAAGATTTTTGTTTTATGTTTGAGCAGGTAAAATGTCACCTGTCTCATAGTTTTTCTAGGTTTATTTCTTTATGTCTGTAGCCAGGATTTTCAGGGGATCTTTCCGATCAAACCTGATTTCTATCAACCTTGAATGGCTCTGGCGGCTGGCCCTGCCCCCTCCTGGTCCATGAGAGATGAGCTCTAAGCCCTGAGAGCCATGTTTTTAAACCAGAAACTGCATTCAGTCGCCCCAGCTCTGGGATGCTCGTTTCTGCATCCCTACCCAGCGCGCTGTTTCTACTTAACATGCTGGCTTTTTTTCCCAGCTGTGTCAGGCCCTAGGTGGAAATTTGGCCCTCATGCTGGAATGCCAAATGTAGCAGGCTTTTTCTTTTGGGCCATCAACTAGCTCCCAAATCATGACACAGGGACTTAGTTAAGAATGCTCAGCCTTAGCCTGGTGATGGTGGTGGCGGCGGCGGCGGCGGCCTTTAATCCCAGCACTCAGGAGGCAGAGGCAGGCGGATCTCTGTGAATTTGAGGCCAGCCTGGGCTACAGAGTGAGTTCCAGGAAAGGCGCAAAGCTACACAGAGAAACCCTGTCTCGAAAAACCGAAGAAGGAGAAGAAGGAGAAAAGAAGGAAGCAGCAGCAGCAGCTCAGGCTTAGCTTAGGCTCGTTTCTTGCTAGCTCTTATAATTTAATCTGTTTCTCTTCATCATACATTTTGCCTCAGGGCTTTTTACCTTTCTTTCTTTCTCTCTCTCTTTCTTTTTCTGTGTATATTTTTCTTTTTTTTTTTTTTTTTTTTTTTTTTTGGTTTTTTCGAGACAGGGTTTCTCTGTGTAGCTTTGCGCCTTTCCTGGAGCTCACTTGGTAGCCCAGGCTGGCCTCGAACTCACAAAGATCCGCCTGCCTCTGCCTCCCGAGTGCTGGGATTAAAGGCGTGCGCCACCACGCCCGGCTATTGTTTTTATTTTTCAAGATAGGGTTTCTATGTGTAACAGCCCTGGCTGTCCTGGAACTCACTCTGTAGACCAGACTGGCCTCAAACTCACAGAGATCTGCCTGCCCCTCCCTTCCAAGGGTAGGATTAAATGCCTGTGCCACCATGCCCGGCTCTTTCTGTATGTCTTACTTTCCTGCTGTCTCCATGGCTGGCAGCTGCCTGGCTTCTGGCCCTGGGCATGCCCCTCTCCTTCTCCCTCATCCTCTTCTCCTCCTCTCTTGAGCCTAGATTTCTCCTACTTATTCTCTTTTCCTGTCAACCTTGCCTATCAACCCTGCCTATTCCTCTCCTGCCTAGCTATTGGCCATTGGGCTTTTTATTAAACCAATCAAGTGCCTTAGGCAGGCAAGGTGAAACAAATGTAAATCTTTACATAGTTAAACAAATGCCACACACCTTCACATAGTTAAATATTCCATAGCATAAACAAATGTCACACTTTTCCTAGTTGAAGTATTATTCCATAACACTGTCCCGGAGCAAGAAAGAACTCACAGTCCTTGCCATACTTCCCTTGTGTGTTGTTTTCATTCCCTGAAAGCTGTAGGAAAGGAATCACAGGCAGAAGAATCTACAGTAACGTTAAATGATTATTTACAGGGTGAAGGAACTAAAGAAAGGCCTTAAGTGTTGTGTTTCAGCCACTAGTCGGAATCGGACATCTGCAAACTCCTCTCCAAAACGAATTCAGAGCTCCCCTGTTGCCCTGCCCGGGGACAAGTGCTCCCCCAAAAAAGTTAAACTGGGGCTTCAGCAGTCACTTGCTGTGGCCCCAGGCCCAAGAGTTAAAGCCCACCCTTTGGCCAGCCACGCTCCCAATATCCCCTTTTCCCCTGGACCTAAAACCCCCAGCAAAGGGGGCAGCTCCCAAGGAAGTCCTGCCCCAGAGTGGGGCGTGAAGGCCAGCCCTTGGAAAGGACCCAGAAGGTCTGGCCATTTGATCAAAGAGGGAGCAGAAGAGTCAGCACCATTGCGCCCCGAGAAAAGTCAGATTGGCAGCAAGACTGCCATTGGGTGCGAGAGCAGGGCCTTGGGCCCAAGAGAAGGCCTTCTCCGCGTCAGGCTGCCGGCCCGGGGCAGGAAGGTGCAGCCGGTGCAGCCGGTGCAGAAGCAGCTGCTGTCACGGGCTCAGCTCCCTGGCACCAGCCACCACTTAGAAGCCAGTCGGGACAGCGAGGTGGGCACACCTGCCAGGCTTGCCCCTGAAGCTTGGACAAACTCCCTTCCCCAGCAGAAGGAAAGGGAAGAGCATTTGCGATTCTACCACCAGCAGTTCCAGCAGCCACCACTGCTCAAGCAGAAGCTGAACTACCAACCACTAGAAAGGCTTTTATGTCAGCACAGGCCCTCAGAAGGTCAGCTCCCGAGTGAGACCGTCTCTCCCATCCACTCGAACCCTGAGAGCCATGATGGAGCCCAGACGGAGGATCTGGACGACAGCGATTTCAGTGAGGATTCTTTCTCACACGTGCAGAGGGCCACCGTCGAGAAGAGTGGGAGCTCATTCTTCCTTCATCAGAGCAGCGAGCACGGCCCTGAGGAGCAGCTGGCAGGAAGGCAGCGGTGTTTGCGTTTCAGCTCGGAGACGGATGCTGAGCAGAGGGGCCCAGCTGACAGCTGGGTGTGTTCCAGGGACCCCATCGTGCGCCACAGCCCAAGTAAAGTGTGCTCAGACTGGAGCAAGGAGGAAGACTCTGCCTCCTCAGAGCCTTCTCCCAAGGACAACGTGGCCCAGAAGCCTTCCTCCTCACAGGTAGATTTTGTGCATCCCCAAGAAATGGGTGGAGCTCAGGCCTTTGACATCAGACTGGAGGCCTTCAGAAATGAGATTCCTGGGCAGGCTGGGGGTAACTTGCCATCCCCAGAAGATGGGCTGTCTTTCCCACTGTCCCACATTGCAGTTTCTGGATCCCCAGACCAAAGAGACAGAGTCTCCACACCACTGAGAGAAGTCAGTGAAGACAGAGTGACTCAGGCACCAGGAACAGTCCAAGAGGACTCAGGAGAGCAGTTACATACGTGCTCTGCAGATGCTTCTGGACTCATGGCCCCTCTCACTCTGTCCCTCCTGGAGACCCCCAGTCAGGAGGACTCTCCTTCCTTGGAGCAGATTGTCCAGGACAGAGCTGGGCATGGCCTCATGGCTGAGATGGTAGGCGGGCCCGCAGTGGGACACACAGGATCACCTTACAGGCAAGAGGCCGCCTTGCCAGCATCCTCAGCAACTGCGCACCTGTGGCTGTCCTCATCTCCCCCTGACAATCGGCCCAGTGGTGATCTTCCGGCTCTGTCCCCATCCCCCATCCATCAGCATTCAGCTGACAGACTGCCCAGTAGGGAGGCCTGCCCGAGCAGAAGGCCTTCACTCCTGCCCCAGGGTCACGGCGAGCCGTACGATGACAAGGCTGAAGAGACTGACCTGAGGGGCTCCTTGTCGTTCCCAAGAAAGCCCTTCTCCGTCATACAGGCTGGGGTACCCTTTTCTGCACCTTTGTTCACCTCATCTACAGGAAGGGACGATGTAGCGGGCGGTCCTTGGGCCCAGGAGAGAAAACGTGCTGCAGGGTTTAGCTGGCAGGAGCATGTTCCCTCCACAGACTCCAGCAAGCCCTCTTACAAGGATATCTCGTGGCTCAAGCGCAGGCCAATCTCAAGGTGCTTAGCATCAGACCCTCCTGGGGTCCCCAGCTCTTCTCCCAAGGCCTCAGGGATACTCTGTCCACTTCCACTGGAGCAGGCACAGTAAGTTGGACTCTGTTCTTAAGGTTTAAGCCCCTTCAACACCCCATGCCCTTTCCAGTTTGCTTGCCTCTTTAGTGGACGAACTTGGTGCTCCCGTTGCATTCTCTAACTAGTCATTCGAGTCTGACCGGAGGTAGATATTCAGCTTTTAGCCCTGACCTGCTTTGGTCCTGGAGCCTCCATAAGTAGAACTAAGAGCAGGCCTTGTACCAAATACACCAGCTGTTACAGCTTTAGAGCCTCTCTTAAGGAAGCCGTGGGAAACAGGCAGCAGCTGAGGAAGCAGGGACAGCCAGAGAAGTGTGTCTCTTCCTGCATCTCGTGGGGACTCCCCAACCCCTTGACTAGTTCTGAAAGCAGAACAGAGGAGAAAGCAAGGAGTGGCCTGCCGGCCTCACCACACTGGGCAGAGGTAGCTCCTAGTGTAAAAATGAGGCTCAATTTCCAAAGGCTGCCCCTGAGTATGGGAAACCAGAAGGGTCAGTTCCTTCTCCATGTTCCTAGGCAGGTGGTCATCCGTGCACACCAGGAACAGCTGGATGAAATGGCTGAGCTGGACTTCAAGGAGGAGACCTTAATGGCCCAGATGGAGTCTGATGTGAGTAGCCACATGAGCTACTGACAGCTAGCTTGTGGTTGGTTGGATGTTGTTTGCTGTGGTATTCATGACACACAGTTCTGCTGTTGTGTACTAACTGCTGAGGCCTTGTGGCCCTAGAGGGTCTGGGTAAGGTGGAGAACGGTGCTCCACTGCTCACCACCAAACTAAGTGCTTTTCAGCCTCTGTCCGTAGTCATTCTGCCTTCCTCAAGGTTTGTGGGGGGCTCCTCCCTGCGAGGACTGTAGCAGTGATCATCTTGCTGCTTACAACCTGCAGACCCGAAGCTTTGTGTGTAAGCGCCCCTTTGCAGAACTGCCTCCACTTAGAAAGTGTCTCAAGAATGAGGCCCCATCCCAAGCCATGGAAACTTCTAAGGTTTCCCCCTGGGAACAGGGACTTGGGTATTGAAATGTTCTTTCAAGAAGATGGACTAGGGGACTGGAGAGAAAGCCCAGCAGTTAACAGTGCTCATTGCCCTTGTAGAGGACCCAGGTTTGGTTCCTAGCACCCACAGGGTAACTCACAACCATCCAGAACTCCAGTCCCAGGAGATCTGACATCCTAAATTCCATGGGTATCACCAAGTATGTCACCATGGTATGTAGACAAAACATTCATACACATTAAAAAAAACTTGACATTAAAAAAAAAAAAAAAAAAAAAAAAAAAAGCCGGGCGGTGGTGGCGCACGCCTTTAATCCCAGCACTCGGGAGGCAGAGGCAGGCGGATCTCTGTGAGTTCGAGGCCAGCCTGGGCTACCAAGTGAGCTCCAGGAAAGGCGCAAAGCTACACAGAGAAACCCTGACTCGAAAAACCAAAAAGACTAGAAAAGATAAGGGTCATCAAGAGAAAAACCTCCACTTGTCTTGTTCCTTAGGATTTTGAAGATTTTGTGACCCAGCTGGATGAAATCATGGCTTTGAAGTCCAAGTGCATCCAGACCCTAAGAAGCCAGCTACAGCTGTACCTCACCTGCCACAGGCCGGCTGCAGCCCCCAAGAGAACTGTGGTGTCCTAGAGGAAGGGCTCCCCCGGGTGGACACTGCTGTGCTCTCTGGAGCTGGAAGAGGCTCTGCCAGGGCCGTCCTGCAAACCATCACTCCCCGTCCTGCCTGCCTCTCACTCTAGCCATACATGGTCTTGGGTGACCACACCGCTCAGGGACAGACCTCAAATTACCTCACTTCCAACCATAGGGACTCCTGTAAGAAAGGACCAGGCTGAAGACCTTCATGTCCCCTTCTGTTTGGGGCTCAGAATATTTGTTTTGTTCACCTGTGTCTGTAGGAACATATCTAGTCTAATAACTGCAGATGTTCCTAAGTTTGAAGATGAAATCGGGGTGTTCAGTGGTAATCTGGAGATCAGAGGTCAGAGGTTAGGGACCACGTGCTGAGTCAACAGCCTTATTACTGACTTCCGTGCCTGTCTGCAGACTACAGCATTGGTACCAGCCAGGCAGTGGGTGAGCTCCTTCCTCCCCACCAGAGCATGGAGCTTTAGTTTTGGAAAATATAAACTCAACAACACTTGATGCCTTACGAGCACCAGGGTTGGGAATTGGGCTTTATGCTTACAGTTCCCTTCCCTGAGACCCAGCTCTGAGATAGAGGGCTGAGGGCAGCACATTTTTCTCACTTGCTTCTCACTAAAACAGCAGGCCTAAGACAGTACCTGTAAGCCCTCCTAGTTTGTGTGGAAGAACCTAGCTCCTGTCTATGACTCCTCACTCCCATACCTCTGAATTAGACAGGCTGGAGGATCTCAGGCAACTCCATTGCCTGGGCTTGAGTCTTCCAGGACCCCTGGGCCAGCCACACCCTTTGCTATGGGTGTCTTGGCTCTTTGTGTGTAGTCAACACTACCTACTGCTACAGGAACAAACACAGCGTACTCTTAAAATGAATTCTTGCTATATTACCGTGTGTAGGCCAGATGTCATCAGGTACCCACAATCCTCTGCTGTTCCATGGGTCCTCCTGTCCTGGAGCTAGCTCTCTGTGTAAGCAGTTCACAGAGATCCTCCTGCCTGCCTCTGCTCCCCACGTGCCGGGATTGAAGTTGTCCGCCCTATACCCAGCTGCTCCAGGCTTTCTGCCTGGGGCTAGAGCTCCACCCAGCACTCAGCACCACCGCACTCCATTGCCCGAGCCACCTCCCCATCTCCTGTGTCACCTTCGCAGGGAGACAGACTCCCAGAGTCCGCTGGTGTGGGAGGTCTCCCTGAGTTAACCTGAGATCCATGTGTCACAGCCTGGGCCCAGAAGCCACTACCACAGGAATTTCAGGACTTTCTGAGGTTTTAGGAGTTATGTCTAGAAGGCCGAGATAAGCCTGGTATGGCGTTGCTCACTTGTCATCCCAGTGTTTGGGAGGCTGAGGCTGAATGAGGACTTGAAACCAACCTGGGCTATAGTGAGATCTGGCTCTATTTAAAAGGCCAAGGGCTAATTCAAAAGGTCTTGAAAGGCTCTAGAACAGGCCAGGCAGTGCTTGAACTAGCCACCAGAGGGCAGCCTGTTCCTAGTTTATGACTGTACAGAGCCTCCTCACATGGCCACTAAAAACCAGAGACCATTCCCAGCCAATAGCCCCAAAAGGATGTGGGATTCTACTCCAGAACTAGAAACTTCAGGGATTAATTCTGGCAGCTACACCGGTGCCCCTGAGAGCTGGGGAAGCACTTTGGCCTGGCTGTAGGAATGGTAGCATTCACAGGCAAAGGGACTTCTCATTTTTAAAAGAATACCTTGAAGCCTAGTCTGCCCTCCTCCACTTTGGCCAGAAGGCATATGCCCTTGGTCCAGAGACTGCACTAGATGAGTTTTAAAGAGATCTTGTTTGGGTCTGTATCTGTAAACTAAAAATCCAGAGAAGGCAGTAGGGCCAGCTTCCAGGTCCCACAGGCCTCCAGTGGGAAGAGTGTACTGAAATGAATTCTGCCACCTGCTGCCATCCTGAGTCAAGCCGTTTTTTGAAATAAAGAAGTTTAAGCAGTACAACGTACCTCTTAGGTTTTTATTAGTAGTTCTCTGAAGAATCAAAATAGTTAGCAAATTATTTTAGATTCAAGAGTGTGTTATATCTTTAATGGTGTCGAACATAATACAAACAAACCAGAGTGGTTTCTATGCCTAGATGTTACTTGTGTCGTCCTAAAGCAGGGCTGGCGGAGGCTGGTCAGGAACTGGGGGTTAGTGCTGAGTGACCAGTCATGGCCTGTTTGCTCTCCAGCTCAGTGTGCTGAGAAGGGGCCAGTCGTCACTCAACCTGACAACAGCTTCCTAGCACAGGGGCTCCAGTGCCCTGGGCAGTGGAGGGTTATGGTCTAAGCCAAAAGAAACAGTCTGGACAGGGACACATGGGAACCGCCTAGCAGAAGACTCTGCCCATGAGGAAAGTGCATCTTTGTACCGCAGAGACATTCCAGAACCAGTGTAACACCAAGGACTGCTGGGGAGGTGGCCCATACAGAACCCTTTCTGTATTCAGCTTGGGTTAGAGTCCAGTCTGCCTATGGTGTGGCAGAGAGGAAAGCATCTAGCCCCACACAGCAGCAGTCTGCCCCTCCTCTTCTTCCCACGCCTCTTGGGAGCCAGGCCAGATTTTGACTGAAGAAATGAGACCCCAGAAAGATCCAAGTATTCTTTCTGAAAGGCCAATGTGGGAAGGACACTTCTCAAAATACAGATATGTTTAATATTGAAGGAGCCAGCAGGGCATGTGTACGCCCAAGTCTTCCTACTCCCCACCACCACCCCCCAGCTCGGGCCTGGGCTCACAGAGACTAGCAAACGTCATCTCCACACCTGACCTAAGCCCCAAAGAAAATCTGGAAGCATGTCCCTTCTTCCCCACAAGTGAGCTGTGCCGGTTCTCCTGGGGGATGGTGGTGCTGAGGCAGGGCTGTGGCAGAGCCTGGTCTCAGCTGGCTCCAGCCCTGGCCATGAGGTCTTCCAAAGCATTGTCCTGGTCATTGTTGTGTAATAGCAAAACTTCTTTAATGTCCTTCAGTTCAAAGCCCATTTCCTTAAATTTGCTCATCAACTGAAGAAACTCCATCATCTATGGGATAAAGGAGAACACATTATAAAAAAGGGTCCAGACACACAGACCAGCTCAATGTAGAGGTACACTGCAGGTGGAGGATCGGTACCCTTCAACTAGAATCTCATGGGTCTTTCTTTAGTTCCCTAACAAGCAGAGGTGGGCTGTGAACTCACTTGCTGACCTCTGTAAGAGTCCTACTGCCCACATGAATATTCCCACCAAGGCAAAGTATTGAACCCCTAAAGGTTGCTCTCTATGTAGAAGGGAAGGCAAAAATTCTAACAATGGCCCAGGCCACTCAAAGCCTGGCTTATAGCCCCACTCAATTTTCCCTTCCTATCACTGGGATTCGACTCCATGCTTCATCTATACTAAGGTGGAACTCATCTTGTCTGGGCGCAGGGGATTCTGTGTTTGACTGTTTCTGCCTGCAGTCACTGGGAAGGAAAGGATGGAGGGCCCAGGGAGAACACCAGACAGACAACTCCCGTGAATGCTAAAGGTTCCTACCTTTTCTTCTGAACACTGGTGCATTTCCAGAGCCTCTTCCACTAAAAGAGGGTCAAAGCCCTTCTCACAAAGCTGTCCGTGTGCAAAGAGATAGTCGAGAATCTGAGGAAAGAAACAGTTTGAGCTACCGCCACTCCTCTGTGTGAAGTCAGCTCCCTGTCCCTCCCCAGTCATCAGATGCTGGCAGTCATTACTTGGTAAACAGACTGGCACACCCTTCTAGAAGTGAACAACTACTTCCCAAAGGAGGTGCTGTCACAGCTGACTCAACTCCCAGAACATCAACTCAACACTCAGGACAAGATGACAGTCCAATAAAAATACACAGTGCATGTCAGAAAAGGCCCCAAGGTTGAAGCCTAGAATACACTATTCAGAACTTCTGTACGGTCATGACCAGTTTCTGGAGGGAAGCCAGGAGTGGTAGCCTACACCTATATGCTAGCACTCAAGGTGAAAACAAAGGACCATGAGTCCAGGGCCAGCCTCAGCTAGCTCAGTTCCAAGCAGCCTGGGCTACACAACTTTATCTCAAAAGGAAAAAAAAAAAGTCTAGATTGAGACATCTAACCATATGCTCAGTTCTGTCCTCTCTGGAGAGAAGAGAAAAAAGGGGTGGGTGACGGCAGCAGCTCCGGTACCCACCCCAAGGCTTTCTCCAAGCAGTCCCTAAGGAAGTGCTACTGCTGAACCTGGGGATCCCCTGATAATAGTCCAGGTCCCCACAAACCCAGAAAGGAGAAGGCTGGAGGTACAGCACTCCAGGACAGGCAGATCCCAAGCCTGACTGGAGGCCACCATGCTCTGCCACCCACCCATACCTTGCAGACCAACACCTCACCTGCTCGATATTCTCTCCTTTCTTCTTCATGGCTCTCAGGACACAGTCATATGAATAGCCCATGTTGACTACTGTCTCCACACACTGCCGCTCACTCGGAGACAGTGCCTGCAGTTCCAAATAGGCCTGGGGACAGCTGGGCATGTTGGGCACTTGGGACACTGAGAAGTTTAGAGGGGTGACCTGGCAATAGAAAAACAAGATCAAAAACAAGATGAGCTGAGGCCCAGGTTACTGACCAGGCGTCGTGGGGCGAAAGAAGAGTACCAAGTACCAGACAAGAGGAAAGCTGGGAAGTGCCTCCAGCCACTGGAGCCCTCACCCACAGCCCCTGCATGTGAGAAAGCAGACAGCACACGCTCCATGCCCTGATCCCCGTGACTTAAAAAGCAGTTCAGAGTTTGAACCTACCTGCAGGATTAATGTTGGCGCAGGCTTTGCAGCTTCCTCTCTAGCATTCCATCAGTCAGTCCTGTGTCTCAAAGTCCTTAAGGGTCATGCACTTCAAACCCCCCCCTCTCTG
Source organism: Peromyscus maniculatus bairdii (assembly GCF_049852395.1). NCBI lineage: Eukaryota > Metazoa > Chordata > Mammalia > Rodentia > Cricetidae > Peromyscus > Peromyscus maniculatus. The sequence continues at coordinate 66,490,640 of NC_134853.1, read as the reverse complement.
GAACTGACTGCTTCTCACTGTCTGGGCTTCCCATGCACAGGATTTTGAGGGGACTTCCCTCACCCCACACAACATACTCTGCTTCATTCTCTGCTAGTGCTGCTGTCCCCTGGGGCCAAGACAGGAGGATCTGGCACACTAGGCTGGACTTGTGGCCACAGTGTGCTTTCACTGGATACAAGCAGCTTGTGCCTGCCACTGGGCCGCCCTAGTTCGCATCTGACTGGTTACATCTCTGATAGTGAAGCCTGAGGTGCAAGGGCAGCTCAGCTCACTCTCGACCAAAGGACCCGTTCACCACGGGAACAAGATCAAAGGTGGTTCACAGCGGCTTGCTCCCAAGAACCAGAGAAAAGACACCATAGTTTTCCTTATTTTCTTTTTCTATCGGGCAGAAAAGGTAATGAGTAGTCCTCTGTCCTAAAGCAAATTCTGCTATAACCAGATGTTCTCAAACTCTCCCGAGGAAAGCCAGGAAGACCACAGGCCTGTAGACTAGCAGCTTCCATTGAAATGCCACCTCAAGCATACTCTAAGCGCCCACTTCCAGGGGCTTCAGCAAGTTCCAGGAGCCATGGAAGAGTAGGAGCTCCGCATAAACCAACCCAACCCCTTTGCAGACTCCAGATGATATGAGCCTTCTCAGGAGCGGGCTCTGTGTGGACTCCAGAGCACCAGCTTCTGAAGAAGTGAAGGCAGCTCTCACATGAGCCCAGCTAGGAACCAGGACTATTCCAACATACATGCCTCTCCCTTTACAAAGCCCCCTAATAGCCAGGCAGATGTCTGAGTTCGACATCAGCCTGGTCTACAGAGTGAGTTCAGGTACAGCCAAAGCTACACAGAGAAACCCTGTCTCAAAACAAAACAAAAATAATAACAAAAACATTTCCAGAAAGTCCTTTTGGAATATGTGCAGTCCTCTAATACACTGTGCTGTTGGAAATGTTATCTGTCCCCATCTGGTAAATGTGGCTGCATGGACAGCCTGATAAAATTCTTTGATCTAGTATACTTCAGGGAACCTCGTCTTTGGGAATCCTAATGCTAACCTAGGGGCTGGAGAGCGGCTCAGTGTTAAGAGCACTTGCTGCTCTTGCGTATCTGAGTTCAGTTCCCAGCACCCACATGGTGGCTCACAACTGTCCATAACTCCAGATCCTTCTGAACTCCGCGGATACCAGGCATGCATATAACATACAAACATATGTAAGCAAAACACTCATACACATAAAATAAATCTATAAAAAAATGTAAGCTTGTATTTATATAATCATCATTTCAACATCATTTGTAATAAACATTGGAAACAATGTAAATAGGCAACAGGGTATTATAATAAAGTCATATGACTATTAGGTAGTTTTGGTTGTTTTTGTTTTACTAAAGATTTATTTATTTTATATATATAAGTGCTCTATCAACTTTATGCCAAAAGAGAGCATCAGATCCCATTATAGATGGTTGTGAGCCACCTTGTGTTGCTGGGAATTGAACTCAGGTCCTCTGGAGGAGCAGTCAGTGCTCTTCACCACCGAGCCATCTCTCCAGCCCCAGTTTTTGTTTTAAAGATGGGATCTCATTATGTAGGCCTAGAATTCCCTGTGTAAACCAATTTGGCCTCGAACTCACGAGATCTGTCTGCCTCTGCTTCCGGTGTGTTCCGATTAAAGGCATATACCACCAGTCCATGCCCAAACCGAAAGGTTTTTCGATTTTTATGTATGTATATGCTTGCCTGCATCTATGTATGTATACCATGTGCACACCTGGTAACTGCAAAGCCCAGAACATGTCATGAGACATGGTTATTAGCCATCACGCAGGTCCTGGGAACCAAACCTGGGTCCTCTGTAAGGGCAGCAAGAACTCTTAACCACTGAGCCAGCTCTCCAGCTCAATGCATAGGCTCTTAAAAGCTAGGATGGAGGGAAGCACCTTTTCTTAAGTATTAGGACTGAGAATACTTCCTGAACAGAGATACATGAATGTCTCCTTCACATAATGTTTTATTAATCAAACAGGCACCATACTAAGGATACCCTATATGGATAATGTTTAAAAAGATCCCTTATTACTGGGGGCTTAGGAAGGAGGAGGATCCTGAAGTCAGGGACAGCCTAGACTACACAGCAAGACTATCTCCAAAAAGTAAAAAAGAATCCCTTGTCAAAATTACAGAGTGTTTCAAATCATTCATCAAGGTTCTACTGCATGATTATGATTATGATTATATGGGTACAATTCTGTGTATGTATGGTGCAATACTAACTCAGATACAACACCGTTACTGCATTTAGACAGTCTTTTCTCATTAGGAATTCTTTCAATAAAAAGATAAAATGTACTTACTGACAAGCATAAAATGTGATTTAAATTTTTTTTTAAGATTTATTTATTATGTATACTGCATGAATGACTGCAGGCCAGAAGAGGGCACCAGATCTCATTACAGATGGTTGTGAGCCACCATGTGGTTGCTGGGAATTGAACTCAGGACCTCTGGAAGAGCAGTCAATGCACCTAACCTCTAAGCCATCTCTCCAGCCCGTGATTTTAATTTTTCATCTTCAGTGACTAAAAACTGGGCTACCCCTCAGCTTGTGGAGACCGAGAAGGGCTGCCCACCCCACTAACTGGTAAGACAAGCAACAGTCAATTTCAAACTCTCCAGAGACTGAAGGAGGGAGGGGCTCGAAAGCCTCTGCAGGTGCAGGTGGAGATGCACGACGCCAGCCTCGGAACAGTAATTCTGCAATGGCAGAACCTGCGGATTCCAGAGGCTGGCACAGCTCAGCACCTGTGCTCTTGAAGAGGATTTGGGTTTGCGTCCCAGGGCCCACATGGCTGCTAATAATATCTCCGGTTCCCAGGAATCCAGCATACTCTGACTTCCTCAGGCACACACAGGGTGCACATATATACATGCAGGCAAATGATCATAAAAAAATAAAGCAATCTTGAGACACAGAGAGAGGGGGATGGGGGAGGAAAGAAAAGGTCTGGAGATGGCACTTGCCACCAAGCCTGACTACCTGAATTTGGCCCCCAGAAATCATATTGTAGAAGGATAGAACCAGCTCCCACAAGCTGTCTTCTGACCTCTACAGCCACACACTCACAAAATAAATGTGATAAAAATTTACAAAAACAGCCAGGCAGTGGTAGCACACACCTTTAATCCCAGCACTCGGGAGGCAGAGGCAGAGGCAGGCGGATCTCTGTGAGTTGAGGCCAGCCTGGTTTACAGAGTGAGATCCAGGACAGCCAGAGATACACAGAGAAAACCTGTCTCAAAAAAACAAAAAAATTATAAAAATGTTTTAAAATACAAGAAATTATACAAGGTTGTGACTATAACTAAACTGCAGAGCACTTCGCATGCTGAGAGCCCTGGGCTGGACCCTAGCAGATCTGTGATCCCAGCACTGAGGCACAGAACAAGGTTCAGAAGTTCAAGGCCAAACTCAGCCACAAAGCCAGTTTGAGGCCAACCTAGGACCTATGAAACCTTGCCAAAACAAAAGCAAAACACTACAAAAATTTCCTCAACAGGTTAGGAGAAACAAGGAAACGAAGTCAGAGGAGAAAGCCCCATCTTGGTGGCTCGCATCTGCAATCCCAGCATTCAGGGGGCTGAGGTGGAGGTGGCAGAGTTGGGAAGGGCCTTCCGACCAGGATGAGCTCTCGGATCCCTAGCACACCTGTAACCCAGGGCTGGGGAGGCTGGCCACAGGCCTGTCCTCATCAGCAACCTTCCTGGACAGGAGAAAGTGACTGAAGATAGCCGGCACCAACTTCTGTCCTCCATGTAAACATGAGAGTGCGCGCACGAACGAACGCACGCTCGCACGCACTTGCGTTCCCGTAGTAGTGGTGCACACTTTTAATCCTAGCTCTTGGGAGGCAAAGTCCTCTGTGTGGAGGTCAGAGAACAGCTCTGGAGCCTGGTCTCTCTCTCCACCTTTCCTTGGCTTCTGGGACTCTGGCTTAGCCTGTCAGGCTTGCATGGGAAGTGCCTTTTGCTAGGCATGGTGGAGTGTGCGTGCAGTCCTACTAATCAGAAGGAAGAGACACACCTGAGTCCATGAGTTGTTGTTATCTCCTCCATTCACTCCTTTTGTTTGTGGTTACATGTCTTCTTACTTTTTTTTTTTTTTTTTTTTTTTTTTTTTTTGAGGCAGGGATGTGCATATAGCACTGGCTGGCTTGAAACTCTGTAGACCAGGCTGGCCTAGACCTTACAGAGATCCACCTGCCTCTGCCTCCCAAGTGCCGGGATTAAAGGCGTGCGCCACCAGCAGCAGCAGCAATTTACAAGACAAACATATATAACCTCAGCACTCAGGAGGTGTAAGGAGAAGTGCCCTCAAGTTCCAGGCAGCCAGGGCTGATCAAAAAACCAGGGGGCAGTAAAAAAAACTGTAAAGACAACTGGTGCTCTCCTTTTTTCATTTGCTGTCTGGTGAAGTGGAAAGTGATCTCCTGAGGAAACTGCAGGGGAAGGCGCTTGAGTGTGAGTGTGTAAACCAGATCAAAGGCCCACTCAAAATGAGCCTCACTCAAAAGCAGAACAAGGCTCCTGAAGGATTCAGAGGCAGTTCTATACTAGCCTAAGAATAAGGGCCTCAAGAGTTCCTTAACTTCTAATGTTATTTTGTTTATATGAACAGTAAACCATGGAATCAAAACCTGAACAATGAGAAGGAACAGCCACCTAGCCTGGTGGTGGTACACACCTTTGATCCAGCACTCGGGAGGCAGAGGCAGGTGGATCTCTGTGACTTTGAGGTCAGCCTGGGCTACAGAGCGAGTTCCAGGACAGCCAGAGCTACACAGATAAACCCTGTCTCAAAAAACCAAGGGGGGGGGGGTGTGTGTCTAAGATAGCAAGAGCCTGACTCCAGGTCAGTCCTCCTAAAGTTCCCATTTGAGGGGGCGCACTATGATCCTGGAGAGAAATTCTTCTCTCATTGAGAGCTCCCAAACCTCACACTACAAAGGCCTAGATGGGAACCAGGCTTTGTTCCCAAGGGAAATGATCATAACCTCCTTAAAGAAACAGCAGAACCCCAGCTGTTCATACCTATGAACTGAAAGCAGTGAGTTCACCAAGACAGACCTCTCCTGACCCTGAGATGACACCACAATCAGGCTGGGCAAACCTGACCAGTGTTCTGGTTGAGAAAAGGCTAAGCTGTTAGTTTTCTGGGTTTGGTCTCTGAGGGGTTCATCTAAATGAGGCAGGGTACCGGATGAGCAACTCCCTTCGTTCCAGGGTGCTTTTCATTTACCTAATGCATCTAGTATGTCATGAAAAGGAATACAGTGCTGACCAGAGACCAGCAAATGACTGGGAGGAATTAGGATCCAGCCCACACCAAGGAGAAACAAGGATGCTCAGCAGTCTGTCAAGTTTCCCTGGGCCAAGGCCCTGCACATTTATAAGCCGGGAGCTCTGACAGTGGAGGCGCTTGCTCCCACCGTCATTCACAGAAGTGCTGCTGCTGCTGCTGCTGCTGCTGCTGCTGCTGCTGCTGCTGCTGCTGCTGCTGGGAAGGTGCACTAGGAAGGCTAGCCAGCTTTCGTCTTTCTACTGGCTAACAGTGCTTACTGTGGTCTCATACCAATGCAAACAGGCTCCTTCCTGGCTCTAAACAGTCTCTTCCACGCTGTCATTTAAAAACATCTATGAGCTAGTATAGTGAGCAACTTTGGGACTTCTAACATTTATACGGCCCAGGATACGGAAATGTTGTTCTGGGGCAGAAACACACATCAACAGCTGAGCTTATACTACCTGACAAAGAAACTGCCCTGCTTTTGTGTAGCAAAATCAGATTTTCTGCTAAAGGTGGAGGCGCACGCCTTCAATCCCAGCACTCAGGAGGCAGAGATGGGTGAACTTACAGGTCTCTGTACATTCGAGGCCAGCCTGGTCCACAAAGTGAGTTCCAGGACAGCCAAGGGTACACAGAGAAACCCTGTCTCGAAAAACCAAACCAAACAATCTAGATTTTCTTCAGGCTGAGGAAAGGTGCCCTCTTCTTATCAATCCATCCTAATACAACCTTTGGCCCTTCCTTTCAAGCCTGCACACAATTATAACCCACAGATCTTAAAGGACAGATTTCTACCAGTTACCAGTGACCATTTGGTCTGAAGAAATGTAAATCCTAAAGAGTCATGTTATGATTAAAAAAATAAAAACAGGAACAATGAGACTGGGGAAGCTAGGAGAAGGAACATCTGCAAAAAAAATGGGTCGAGAGAGACAACAGACAGACAGACAGGCACAGGGGCGCACACCTGTGATCCCACACCACGAGGTGGAGGTAGGAGATCCAGACTACACACTAAGACCCTGTCTCAACTAAAACCACCAACACAACAAAAACAAAAACCTATTAAGACATATCAGCATAAAAAAGAACCAGGATTAGACAGAGAAATCCATCCCCAAGGGCTGTGTTATCTCCTATATTTGCAAAGAAAAAGGTCTTAAAGATGTAGGGAGGTGACCATTAACCACGGTTTAGGTGGGGGTGTAGGACAGTGGCAGAGTGCTTGTCTACCATGGCAATGCCCTGGGTTTGATCCCTGGCACCAAAGAACCACCAAAAATAAATAAATATCCAAGCTGAGTTCACAAGTAAGAATTGTTCAAAAGACCAGCCCTCAGGAAAACAACCAGAATCCTACCTATCAGATAACAAAGCCACTCCACAGGGCCCCATCAAACACTAAGCCTTGTGGGAGACCTTTGCTAAATGGGACCGTAATAAATCAGGACTGAAAACTTACTGTGGGGCATGTATTTGGAGGTGATGATTCTTCTGTACACACAGACAAGACAGAGAGGGAAGGCATCTGGGAAGATGTCAGGGTTGGCACCTCGGTGCCACTGTTCAAGTTCAAAGCTGAAAGCCCAAGAGTGTGGTCCCCATTGAGCTCACGGGCACCGCTTTGGGTGGCAGGCTTTAGGAAATTCCGGGGTGTGCCACTTCGGAGGCAGGAGGTGCTATGGAAAGTGCTCGCAAGCTTGACTGTCTTCTGACTGCTGTCCTCAGAGTCAAGTTTGGGGAAGGACAGAGACTTGATATTGCTTACTGTAGGGAGAGGGGGAAGGGACACTTTGGAAGACAGCGACATCTTTTCACAGTTGCCCAACTGTGGTAAGGTTATAAAGCCATTGGGTTTATGAAGAGGCTTGAAATCTAAGGTGGCCTGCTCCAAGGACGCCAAGACCTCCTCATCCTGTAACACAGACCCTGAGCTTCCTCTGGGTGAGTTACTGTCCAGCAACTGAGCCATTATGGGTCCAGTGGTTCCTACCAGAATGTTTCTCAGCTCTTCCTTCTCATCGATGGTTTTTAACTCCAGATTATCAAATGGGTCCTCTTCACACTCAAAGTCAGCAGGATTGAAATCTGCCTTTGTGTGGGGTGGGCTGAGAACTTTCTGCTTTGTGGCACTACTGCTGACCCGAGTTGGAGTGAGGATGCTGTTGTGCTGTAAGCTGGCGAGGATGGGGTTAATCGGAGGCGGCATTGTGGCTGCACTGTGAGTCTTGGAGAAGCTCATTTTGCTGTCACCCTCTGGGCCACTCTTAGAATTCACTTTAGCTTCCGCATCCTCAGCCTTCCGCTCCGCATCTCGCTGAGCTTCTTGGATTAGCTTAATATCTTCAGCCCACTCAATGGTCTTCTTTTCCAAGGAGAAGTCATACTGCAGAGATACAGCAGAGAGAGGAGGTGTGAGCCAGCGGCTGCTCTCCCTCCCCACCTTAGTCCTGTGTTCAGGGAAGCAGGCGGCTCGTCAGCACATGGCTGAGCCTCCTGAGGACACCAACACTTGCACTGTGCAAACCATGCTCCCAGATTATTCTATACACTAGGCCCACACACCAGACCAAGTGGGTTTGTCCCAACCTTTGTCCTCTTCCCTTTGGCTTATCCCCTTCTTAACTGTACATGGCTGGAGGAAGGAGTTAGCCACCCACTCAAGGACGGCCCAGTTGCTCTTCTAAAATCGTATGTCACCTCTATCAGTCGTCTACTGGTGCACACCTGTAAGCACATGTACTTAACGTGCAAACTAACACTTCTTTCTATGGGCAGCGACCCCACAGAGCACCTCTGGGTCTCTAATATATATATATATATATATATATATATATATATATATATATATATATATATATATATATATATATATATATATATATATATATATATATATATATATATATTGCTTTGTTTGTTTTAGCAGAACTGGGGGCCCGAACCCAGGGCCTTGTACATGGGAAGAGCTCTCCCATCAGCCCATGTGCACCTTTCATGGGCTGACTCTCTCAATTAGCTAAAAACCCCTTAGTAATTATTATTATCCCTACTTTACAGGAGTTTATGCTACACAATCATAAAGCCAGGAAATCCTGGAGCCTGGATCTGAAGCCAGGTAGTCTGGCCAGATTCTACGGGTTTTTTGTTTGTTTGTTTGTTTTGTTTTGTTTTGTTTTTGTTTTTTGTTTTGTCTTGTTTTTCGAGTAGATTCTACGTTCTTTCTTAATCCACAGACTGTAATGAATAGACCGCAGTCAAAATGCATGGAGACCTGGTGCTCAGTTCAGCAGTACACACGCAAAAATTGGAAGGAGATTAGGATGGTTCTGCATAGAAGGACATACCAAACCATGAAGCAGCCCGTACTTTCCAGATGAATGTGGGGTCACTGGGCCCTTTTATCTGCTGTCTGTCCCTCTTCCTGAGTTATACTCAATAAGTCTCCTTCCAAAACAGAAAAGGAGGAGGAAGCAGAAGCCACACATGATGGCCCATGGGGAAGACGGGGGCAGGAGGATCACAATTTGAGGTCAGACTGGACTACTAGACATTGAGAGGAGGAGACAGGAGAGAGAAACCTAGATATGAGTCTGGAGTAACCTCTCAGTGCAGAGGCTATGAAGGCCCTGGGAAGGTGGCTATCTCTAAGATTTTAAAGAATATCCCAGGATTTGGGAAGTGGAAGCAGGAGGATCAGGAGTTCAAGGACAGTTGAGCTCTTTGAAATCCTATTAAAATACACAAATTTCATGGTTCCTTAGTAAAACGTTAAAATGGGCTGGAGAGATGGCTCAGAGGTTAAGAACACTGACTGCTCTTGCAGAGGTCCTGAGTTCAATTCCCAGCAACCACATGGTGGCTCTCAACCATCTGTAATGAGATCTGGTGCCCTCTTCTGGCCTGCAGGCAAACATGCAAGCAGAATACTGTATACATAATAAATTAAAAAAAAAAAAAAACCTTAAAATGTAGCCCAACTTATAAAATTCTCATCGCCACACTTAAATGCTGAGATATCACTCTAGAATAGAAAAACCTAACAGAGAATGATGGTCACGGCAGAGCCTTCAGCCCAAACACAGCCACCAAGACGTCGTGCCCGGTCCCGCGGCCGTGCTCTGGAGAGGTGGGGTTGGAGTGGGGAAGGCACTGTGTTTTCTGTCTACCCTGAACAGAAAGCGGCGAGAGGCAAGGGCTCTGCAGGGCTTCTGACTGGAGGAACTCAACGATTGTATGACAGCGGCTTTTCCCACTGCTGTGCCAAATCCCGACAAGAGAAACCTACGGAAGAAAGTTTGTTTGGGCTCACAGTGAGGGCAGGCCCAGTGGCAGGAGCTTCACACAGCTGGTCTCACTGTGGTGAGATGGCAGAGACACAAATGCCTGTACTCTACTCGGCTAGCTGCACCTTTTCATTGAGTCCAGGCCCCAGCACAGGGGACGGAAGCACCCACACATCCAGGGCCAGTCCTCCTGCCTCAGTGACCTAACCTAGATAATCCCTCACAGGCGTTCCTAGAGGCTTGTCTCCTCAATGCTTGTAGACCCTGTGACAGTCATGGACTCCCACAGATCCCACTGAGCAGTCTAGGCTATACTAAAACTTACGTGGTGCTCAATCTTAGCCTCACCCTAAGGGCTAAGGCTAAAGATGTGAACATACTCATGGAGGAAAAGCAGCCTCCAATAAACAGACTTCCCCTGCCCATAAGCCCAAGTCTCTTAAATTTTCACTCTAAGAATAATTAGAAATATCTTCTCTTTTCTAGAACAGTAAGATTCTGGTTTGTTTCGTTTGTCATTGTTCTGGTGATTGAGGCCGAGTTGCACGTATGTAGCCCAGGCTGGCCTCAACCTCACAATACAGCCAACGACCTTCCTGCCTTCAACTCCCCAGTTGAGATCACAGGTGTGTACCATTACACCCAGCTCATATGGTCAAACACAAGGCTTCACAGATACTAGGTACACATTCTACCAGCTACATAGCTGGTCCTTTTGTTTGAGTTTGTTTTTGTGATTATCAAAGTAATGTAGGATACATGGGAAATAGAGGAAAACATTTTTAAGCACGCATGTGGTTTGAAATAAACTGCTGCTGCTGCTGGAGCTCAGGCAGTAGGAGACTTGCCTTTGCACAAACAAGACACTAGATTTGATCCCCAACACTACATAAACTGCTCACGGTACATGCCTGTAATCCCAGCACTAGGATGGTGGAGGCAGGAACATCAGCCAAGTTCAATGTCAACCTCTGCTACACAGGGAATATGACAACAATCTGGGGTAGAGACCCTGTCTCAAAGGGGGAAAAAAAAAGGAGGGGGGGAAGAGCCCCGTACAAAACTACAATACAGAGTAGAAGAGGCAAGCAAGGGGCTGGAGAGATGGTTCAGTGGTTAAGAGCAATGGCTGCTCTTCCAAAGGACCTGGGTTCAATTCCCAGCACCCACGTGGCAGCTCATAACTGTAACTCCAGTTCCAAGGGATCCAATATTCTCACACAGACATATATACACACAAAACACCAATGCACATCAAAATTTTTAAAAAGTAGAGGCAAGCACTATCAACTCACTAGAGTTGCCGCAGTTTATAATCAACTACAATGCAAGAATAGTAAAAAAAAAACTCCAGGAAAAAAAACAAAAACAACACATCTCAACTTTGGGGCTGGAAGACAGTTCAGCAGGTAAGAGCGTTTGTTGCTTTGCAGAGGACCCAAGCTCTGTTCCCAGCACCCACAGGTGGATCAAAACTATCCTTTCATTTTGTTTTGTTGTTTTGAGACAGGGTCTCTCTGTGTAGCCCTGGCTGTCCTGGAACTCCGTCTGCAGACCAGGCTGGCCTTGAACTCAGAGATCCACCTGCCTCTGCCTCCTGAGCACTAGGATTAAAGGCGTGTGCCCCTACTGCCTGGCAGCTATCCTAAACTCTAGTTCCAAGAGATCTGACACCCTCTTCTGACCTCTGTGAGTAACAGGCACATATGTGGTGCAAACATGCAAATAAATCACTCATATACACAAAATCAAAACTAAATCAAAAAAAAAAAAAAAACCAGTCTTTAATGGCATTCTGAGCAGGGTGATAAAACCCGACATCTTCTCTCCCTTAGTCCCGGCAGCGAGGAGTGTCCACACTATGAGACACCAGCAGCTGGCACGACTGCTGTGGCGCTGCCGTGCTCGTGTGTGGAGTTGGCACTACCGGGGGTTTTGGCATCCTCCCGCGGTTGCAGAACACACCCACAGATAATGGGGGATGCTATGGTTTAGACACAGTCGGCTCCCTACGGTTACTGATCCTAGTGTTGAGGGAAGGCGTGCTAAGAGGTAGGCCTAGTGGAAGGCAGAGGGTAGTGCATTTCCTATAGGAAATATTTCTCAATCCTGCACAACTTCTAGAGAAAGCATTAAGAAAACAAAATCTGGGGGCTGGAGAGATGGCTCAGCGGTTAAGAGCCCTGACTGCTCTTCCAGAGGTCCTGAGTTCAATTCCCAGTATCCACAAAAAGCATCTATGATGGGATCTGATGTCATCTTCTATCTTATTCTATCTTCTGTCATGCAGACATACATGCAAAAAAAGCACTCATATAGATAAAATACAAAAATCAATCAATCTTGAGAAGAAAATCTGAGCTGGTCCAGTGGTTCATACTTACAATCCCAGCAACTCAGGAAGCTGAGACAGTAACATGACAAGTTTGCCTGGGCTGCACAGTAAGTCTTAGGCCAGCCTGTCTCAAAACTGTGACCAGTAAGATCAACCTTTCCTTTTCCTTTCGTTACACTGGGGGTGGGGTGTGCAATGAAGATGCACGGGGGGAGGTCGGAGGACAACTAGCAGAAGTTAGTTCTCTCCTTCCAGCAAGTGGGTCCCAGGAACTGAACTCAGGTTGTCAGGGTTACACGAAGTCATGTGACTGGCCTCACAATTCTTTTTAAGTAAAAAGATAAAGAAAAAAAGGAGGAGAAGCGGGCACCTATTCACAAGTCGCTGTCTCCTGCTTTAGCATGTGGTCTCTGGGCTGACACGAATGTTCCTACTGGCAGCCAGCTTCCTTTGCATTTCCCATGTTGTGTCCCGACCATATCAGGCTCAGAACAGACTGCACTACCCAGTCTTAGCTTTTCAACCTCCCAAACTATAAGCACAATACACTTCCTTTCTGTGTAAAGCATACAACTTCATGTATTTTATTAAAGAAACACAAATTAAGGCAGTATTTTATTTGATCTTTGTAACAATCTCAAAAGCCAATATCCCATTTTACAGATGCAGAACTGGAGCCTTGGAAAGTTAAACATCTGTATAGCTATTGTACAATGTCTGCCCACATAAGAATGACAGTATAAGCTGGGTGGTGGTGGCCCATGCCTTTAATCCCAGCACTTAGGAGGCAGAGGCAGGTTTATCTCTGGGTTCAAGGCCAGCCTGGTCTACAGAGGAAGTTCCAGGACAGCCAGGATTACATAGAGAAACCCTGTCTCAAAAAAACAAGAATGACAGGAGACTCCATTATGAACCACAGACATTAAGGACTACCCCACACTACTGTGATCACAGCATCCAAGTGAAGTTTCCTGGACCCTAGATGCTATATATGTTTACTGACTCGTGTTGATGGAATTTTGTCTCTCTATTATGTAGCCCTGGCTGTCCTGAATTCAGAGGTCCACCCGCCTCTGCTTCCTGAGTGCTAAGATTAAAGGCACACTGATTAGTTTTCGTAATCTGAAAGCAAAACATTTAAAGCAGGACATAATGGCTCACCCCTGTAATCTCAGTACTGTAAAGCTGAGGCAGACTGATCTCCTGATCATCCTCACCTACTCAACTGAATTTGAGAACAGAATGAGATGCATGAGATCCTGCCTCAAAAATTCAAAATAGTACTCAGAAGGCAGATCTCTGTGGGTTTGAGGCCAGCCTCTTCTACATAATGAATTCCAGACCAATCAGGGCTACACAGTAAGATTCTGTTTTCTTGAGAGAGTGAGAGAGAGCTAGAGAGAAAGAGAGAGCACAACAACCTATAAGTGGTTTACACAGGAGTATTAGAGCCCAGCTCTCCTCCTCTGTGCAGTGAGTGAGTGCTCTGAGCATAATCCTCTGTGTTTATCAATGCTTCTCACTGGCCAAAAAAGAGGTAGCCAACAAAACCTAAAGTGGCAAAAATCTGAAATTCAAAACAGGTTTTCTGAATGCATCAGTGAGGTCACAAAGGAACGAGGAACAAGGTGAGGGTGCATTCATCTTCTTCTTTCAGACGCACGCTGCTATGACCTGCGTGTCCTCAGGTGGGCTGCTTGAGGAAGCTATGGAACCTTTAGCTAGGGAGGCCTGGCTGGGGGGAGGAGGTCATTGGGGAGGTTGGAGGGACAGCCCAGCCCAGATTCCAGACCAGCCTATGGGCCCAGGAGGGGGGTACAAAGGTTTGGATGTGAAAGTCCTGGGCAGGATCATGTGCTTCAACAGCTGATCCACATCTAAGGTCGCTGACCTGAGAGGCTGTCAAACTTTTAGGAAGGGCTGGGGGCTAAGGGGCTGGGGGCTAAGGGGTTGGGGGTTGAGCTGTCGACTTTGAGCCCAGTCCCTTATCTGACTTCTCAACGTGACTAGTTCCCTCACACTCAGGTGGCAGCAGACAGAAACCGGTCCCACAGCACGCCTGCACTGCCATGATGATTTTCCCCAAATCATAACCCAAATAAATCCTCCCCTTAAGTACTTTCTGGAGGAATTCCGTCAGAAAGAAGAAAGTAAGTGATACAAGGGTCTCTCTATATTGCTATGCTGGCCTCAGACTGCTGTATGAAAGTGAACCTCCTGCCTCAGCTTCCCAAGCCTATGGGACTGCACGGTGTCTGCTCCTAGCAAAAATCATCACGCCTCTTGTTCTTATTTTTTCAATTGTAGGTGCATGTTTGTGTATGTGTGTCTGTGTGTATGCAGTGGTAGAGATAAACCCAAAGCTTCATTCATCATACCTCTTACTCTTATCTTTTCAATTGTGTGTACATGTTTGTGCGTGCGTGCGTGTGTGTGTGTGTGTGTGTGTGTGTGTGTGTATGCGCACGTGCGTGAGCACAAGGTGCTAGAAATAAACCCAGAGCTTGATACATGTAGAGCACACATGCTACTACTGAGCTACATCTCTAGCTCTAGGGTTTTTTAAATCATATTGTTACAAGGACTGTATACACTGAAAGGTATTTAGTGATTATTTATTATCAAAAAAATGGAGCAAGGAAATGTACATAATGGCCCAATGAAATCTCCATTACTAAAAAAAAAAAGATTATCTAGCTGGGCAGTGATGGCACACACCTTTAATACCAGCACTTGGGAGGCAGAGGCAGATGGATCTCTGTGAGTTTGAGGCCAGTCTGGTCTACAAAGCGAGTTTCAGGACAGCCAGGACTGTTACACAGAGAAATCTTGCCTTTAAAAAAAAAGAGAGAGAGAGAGAGATTATCTATCCAGTATTCAAAACTACTGAAGATATTTAGCATCATTTCATTAGTAAAATGCAAATCAAAGCCACAAAATACAACTTCACACCCACAAAGTACACAATGAAATAAAGAGTTACTATAGGTTGGCAAGATGTCCAGAAACTGGAATGCACGTGCAGTGGTAGTATGAATTCAAAATGACATAGTGAGCCACTTTGGAATGTCATCTGGTAGTTCCTTTAAATAGTATGGTAAGGCCCAGCACTTCTAAGTACACACACCCAGAAGAATGAAAAACAAGGGGAAGCTTGCATATAAGTCTTCTTAGCAATATTGGTCCTAACAGTCAAAAGTAGAAACTACCAAAATGTCTATCAATTGATGAATACACAAACGTGGCATATTCGTACAAGAGAAATACTACTTGGTCCATACTAATGCAACAGGGACACAGAGGCTGGTTTATTAAAATCACTGACTCTTTGCTTGTGTCTGTAGGTGTCTGACGAGTAACTAAAAGCAAGACAAATGTGAACTGGTTCTTTTCTGAAGCATTCTCTCTCATACTCACTTGGATTCCAGTAACAAGAAGTTTAAGATAAAAACACCTTGTTCCAAAGGCTGAAACTGCCCTCCCAGGTAGCAGCAACCTTACTAAAGATATATATTCAGTTAGGGGAAAAAGAGGTACTCAGAAGGAGCCATACTTTGTATGTCTAACAACAATTTTGTTATCAACAACAAGGCCTCATTCTGAAATAATGCTCAACCAGACCAAGATGTCTAGCTGTGCAAACCTCTGGCTTATACTACAGAATCAGGACAGTTATCAGCCTCTTGGGACGGACAGGCTTTAGAAACTAGACTCCAGCTGGTGCCCACCCTGGGATACATGACTTTCCTGTCTTCACCACCATTCTTCTCTTCATTTGGCCTTTGTGATAAAGGAGCACTGTTCTACTGGGAGCCTCCAGATTCAGACCTCTGGCCTAGGACTCCAATTACAAAAACATAAATTAAATATGCCTGTCACAAAGACCACAGTGGATTTCTTTTGGGTTTCAGAGGAATAAAATAGTCTAGAAATTTACACAACTGTGAATATATTAAAAACCCTGGCTGGGAGGCTAGAGAGATAACTCAGAGTTTAAAAGCACTGGCTGCTCTTCCAGAGGACCTGACTTCAATTCTCAGCATCAACATGGCAGCTCACAACTGTCTGTAACTCCAGTTCCAGGGGATCTGACACCCATGGCAAAATACCAATGCACATAAAATAAAATAAATTAATTAAAAATAAAACAGGCCGGGTGGTGGTAGCACATGCCTTTAATCCTAGCACTGGGGAGGCAGAGCCAGGTGGATCTCTTTGAGTTCGAGGCCAGCCTGGGCTACAGAGCAAGATCCAGGACAGGCACCAAAACTACACAGAGAAACCCTGTCTTGAAAAAACAAAACAAAACAAACAAACAACAAACAATCACTGATTGATATTTATATCTTGAAAGGGTGAATTTCAAAGTATGTGAATCCTATCTCAATAAAGCTATTAAAACAAAGAAACTGGCAGCCGGGCGTGGTGGCGCACGCCTTTAATCCCAGCACTTGGGAGGCAGAGCCAGGCGGATCTCTGTGAGTTCGAGGCCAGCCTGGGCTACCAAGTGAGCTCCAGGAAAGGCGCAAAGCTACACAGAGAAACCCTGTCTCGAAAAACCAAAAAAAAAAAAAAAAAAAAAACAAAGAAACTGAACTCTCCTGCACACAGACTGTAGAAGGCAAAATACTTTTAAAGTGACACACTGATGCCCTAGTGAGTGGCCAGAAGCAAAACTTCCTCTCCACCAAGGTGGAGTCGAGTCTTCTGTGTGCAGGAACGTGTGGAGCTCACTGTGCTCCTCTGGTTCTCACAACACCTCTAAGCTATAAGCACCTTGAGGACACTAAGCTGTCTCTCTCCTTGGTTCCCACAAGAGCACCTCCCAAAAGCAGGCACTTGGTAAGTGCCTACTGAAGTAACACTCAGTTGTTGGGTGCTTTCAAGAAGTAATTTCGCCCAACGGTGGTAGCACACACCTTTAATCCCAGCACTTGGGAGGCAGAAGCAGGTGAATCTCTGTGGGTTTGAGGACAGCCAGGTCTACAGAGCAAGTTCCAGAACAGGCTCCAAAATGCTACATAGAGAAATCCTGTCTTGAAAAACAAAAACAACAACAAAAAAATAAAATAAAAATAAAAACAGGGGCTGGAGAGATGGCTCAGCGGTTAAGAACTCGGGCTGTTCTTCCAAAGGACCTGAGTTCAATTCCCAGCAACGACATGGTGGCTCACAACCACCTGTAATGAGATCTGGTGCCCTCTTCTGGCCTGCAAGGATATATGCAGACATTACACTGTATATATAATAAATAAATAAATACATCTTTAAAAAAAATAAAAACAGAAAAACAAGAATTTCATGTGTGTGTGTATGTGTGTGTGTGTGTGTGTATATATATATATATATATATATATATATATATATATTAGCTCTAAAGATGAGAGGGTTGAGAAAGAAGTCCTGGAGAGCATTTAGGCACAGTACAGTCCAGAAAAAGACTATTCCATCCAGAGGCAACTAGTGGAGAAAGCCAGGTACAGGGAGTAACGCACAAAGTGTATTCAGCAAACTCCTGCTCACCTGGAACACGAAGACTGCTGAATCTGACAATATCTGATGTCCCTATGTTTGTTTTAATAATAATTACTAAATTATAAACTTTTAAAATAGTTTTAAAGCCTTAAAGCCATTATTCTAGAACTGATGTGGAAAACCCTGCAGCAGAGCCAACTGAAGAGGCTCCTCCAATGGCCTGGGTGAGAACTAAGGCAGGCCTGAAATGAGTGTGAGGCACAGCAGAGGAAAACATTATCTAACGACAGTGAGGACATCAACAAGGAAAGAGGGGAGGATGTGAAATGGATAACTGGAATTTGTTTTGTGCAAGGCACAGAAACCTAGAAAAAATATAAATGTATTAAACACATAAATGGAGATCTGGGTACCACTGTAAACCGGGCTTTAATTAAAGAGATGTAGGAACAGCTTTTTATCAAAAGTCTTTAATGCACTAAACACGAAGTGAAATTCGCCACTTACCTGCACCTCTCTGATAACCTGTAAGCAATCAGGCAAGGAGAAGCCAATAGGCAGACCAACTTTAGCTGGTGTTTTGAATTTGTCTCCTATTTTGAATGGGACATCATCAAGGTAACTGAAAGTCCCTATAATAATAATAAAAAAGCAGAAAATATCAGCAAATAACCTTAATACTTCTTTTGCTATAACCTTACTTGTGAACACACATTCATTTATGCTCTCCTAAGATTTGAATCCCGTCTCCAACAGCTTACCTGACCTGAGACCAGCCTACTCAGTCTACTTCACTACCAGGGTTTGTTTTCAATTATTCTCAATGTAAAAGCCAAAGAACTTGCCGATGAGGCACACGCCTTTAATCCCAGCACTCCACAGGCAGAGGCAAGTGGATCTCTGTGAGTTTGAGGCCAGGACAGTTACGGCTACAAAGAGAAACCTTGTCTCGAGAAACAAAACAATAAAAAAAAAATCCAAAGTACTCACAGCAGCCTAAAAAAGCCTCCTAGGATCTTTCTGTCCACATCTCCTAACAACTGTCCTTTGGCTTTCTGCCCTAAGTCATGAGGACCTTTGTCTGCAATGATGTCAAGCTCAAATCTGCCTCAAAATATCCCATACTGGCTGCTTCTTTATCTGAAGTGCTCTTCCCTTGGATTCATATAACTCATTCCCTTACTTCTTCAACTCTGCTCAAATGTTCTCAACCAGGGTTAACCTCAGCATCCTACAGGAAATGGCTACCTACCTCACCACTCACCACTCCCAGTCTGACTGAGCCTCACAGTGCCTCTTATCTTCTAACACACTACGCAGCAGTTTTATTACACTTACTGTGTCTTGCCTAAGGAAACAGAAGCTTCTTGCAGCCAAGTCAATTTAAGTCTTATTTGAAGATGTAGTCTAAAAATCATTTTGTTTGGGTTGCTCTGCTTTGTCTGGGCGATAAGGTCTGTACCAGCCCTGGCTGGTCTTGAGCTCACAATCCAAGCTCGCCCTCAAGTGGCTGGAATTACAGTGTGTGCCACCATACCCACCTTGTATTCTCAGAATCTACACTACTGTCTGACACACATCTGTCTGAACTGCTCCGGCGCCTCACAATAGGTGTATTTGATTTAGAGTTCTTTTTTCTTTCCTTTTAGGGGGTGAGGGGAGTGGGTACCAGTGAAACAATCATTTTTTAACACAAACAATAAGAATATTATTACTTCCTAGAATAATATGGATTTCTACCACACCCCCAGTACAAGAGAATCAACTCCATGGCCATGTCTCAGATAAGTGAGGCATTCAACTGTTGTGGAATATCACTTAACTTTGTAAAGGTGTGTTACATTTGTTTATGTTGCATTTGTTTAAAGATGTAAGGATGTGTATTTAATTATGTAAAGATGTATTGCATTTGCTTCACCTTGCCTGCCTAAGGCACCTGATTGGTCTATTAAAAAGCTGAACAGCCAATAGCGAGGCAGAGAAAATAAGTAGGAGGAGAAAAGGAGGAGAGAATGAGGGAGAAAAAGAAAAGGAACACGCCCAAGGCCGGAAGTCAGGCAGCCACCAGCCAGCCAGACAGTAGTGGAAGTAAGATACACAGAGGAAAGAAAGGTAAAAATCCCCAAGGTACATCAAGAGACACAAGTTAAATTATACAAGCTGTTGGGACAAGCATGAGATAAGGCCAAGCATTCATAACTAATAAGAAGTTTCCTTATCATGATTTGGGAGCTGGTTGGTGGCTCAAAAGAAAAAGCCTGCTACATCCGACTACTGAGCTACATTCTCAACCCCTTACCAGTGGGGAAATAGCTGAGCAGGGCAGCACTTAGAAAAGGATACTCAGACAAGATCATGATAACCTGGTCAGAACTATCAAACAACACAAGCCACACACAGCTCAACAGCTTTAATCCCTAAGGTGCTCTGCCTAGAGTAACTGAGCAGCACAGAAGGCCCAGGAGGCGGTTCACAACTGCCTGGTCAGAGAGGAAGACCGTGCCTCTGGTACATCACTCTCACTTCCAGCTGGGCAGGGTTTCTGTCTGGACCGCTTCTAGTGAATTAACTTACTGGCAGAACTAGTCAGACAATGAGACATAACTGATCAATTTTACTTTTTCAATAGTAAAACAAGGCTTACTTGTGGGCCTCACAATGCCATATTTTCCTGGGTGCTTGGCAACATAGACTCCATATATACCTTTTTCATTAAAAAAAAAAATGTAGATCTGAAGGCTTGCCAAGATACAAATTTTGCTACCAGGGGCTGGAGAGGTGGCTCAGCAGTTAAGAGTGCTTAGTGCTCTTGCAGGGGACCCAGTTCAGTTCCCAGCACCTACATGGTGGTTCTCAACTATTTGTAACTCCAGTTCTTAGGTATCTGATTAACTCTTCTGGCCTCTAATGGCTCTTGGACACACATAAACTCATGCAGCAGGCAAACATACATGCACATAAATCTTGATTTTTAAACTGCTATCATTTCACCATTCTCCTGGAGCACACAAACTCCTCTACCAGGAAAATCATCCTTGTCCCACTGTTGGAAGATGGAGTCTTCTCCTGCCCATTAATTTCTAGTCATAATGAAAATATGTGAACTACTTCTCAGACGTGTAGAAACTAAATCCGTAACTGCGGTCAATGTATTCTCTCTGCAGTATGGCTATTGTAGGAAATTTTCCAAATGTGGTCATATACTTGTATATATACTGTTTTCTCAATTGGCAATGCCCACAATTATTTATAGGCCTTTAAAAATAAGTATAATCAAAGTCTCATGATGAAAACTGTAAGGTGAGCTACTATTATAAGTTAGAGGTTAGTCTCAGCAACTTAATAATACCCTGTCTCAAAAAAATTTTTTTGTTTGTTTTGGTTTTGAGACAGGGTTTCCCTTGTAACCCCAGCTGTCCTGGAGCTTGTTCTGTAGACCAGGCTATCCTCCAACTGAGAGTGCAGGGATTAGATTAGAGGCTTAGAGGTGTGCGCCACTACTCTCTCCCCTCCGACTCAAAATTTAAAAAAAAAAAGAATAAACAAATGGGGTGGAGGTTTTCAGTGAATGAAGTGTTTGCGCTGCAACCTTAAGGACCTGAATTTAATCCTAAGAACCAATATAAAAAAGCCAGGAGTGGGGCTGGAGAGATGGCTCAGAGGTTAACAACACTGGCTGTTCTTACAAAGATCCTGAGTTCAATTCCCAGCAACCACATGGTGGCTGAAAACCATCTGTAATGAGATCTGGCGCCCTCTCCTGGCCTGCAGGGATACATGCAGGCAGAACACTGTATACATAATATATAAATAAATCTTGAAAAAAAAAAAGCCAGGAGTGATGGTGCACACTTGTAAGCACAGCACCGGGGAGGCAAAGACAGGTGGATACCTGGGGCTTGTTGGCCAGCCACCCTAGTGTACTTGGAGAGTTCTGGACCAGTGAAAGACCCTGTCTCAACTAATAAGGTGGACAGCTTCTAAGGAACAAACACCCAAGGCTGTCCTATGGCTTCCACATACATATGCATATATGTTCACCCCAAGCACATATGCGCATGCGCACACACACTCTCCTATTTTCACACACAAAAAGAATGTGACAACTCCCTCTTCAGTCAAACATTGAGTTCAACACTGTCATTATGTTTTGTTGAATATTCTGTTTCCATATTCCCCACACATAGAATCTGATCAAGAATTTGAGCATCCCTAAATAATGGGGAAATGTTCATACATGTATCTCCCATCCACCAGGTGAAACTTGTTCAATGACTGAAGAACAAGAGACAGTTTGCTGGGTGGTGGTGGACACATCTTTGATCCCAGCACTTGGAGGCAGAGGCAGGTAGATCTCTGCGTCCTCAGGGCCAACATGGTCTACAGAGTGAATTCCAGGACAGCTACACACAGAAACTCTATCTTGATTAAAAAGAAGGAGAGAGAGGCATGCACCACCACACCCTGGAGGATGTGGAGACCCACAGAGGCTTTCTAATGAGACCTTACTCAGGGTCAGATAATCTGGGCTTGCTTTACTCAGCAGGGCTGCATAATGGGATGCTTTGACCACGGGCATGGTTACCAGGTATTTTAAAGGGTCTATACTTGGCTGTATGGTGTGCTTTCATATTGCAAGGGGGAGGTCTTTTGCCTCTCCCCTTGGCATTTGTATACAAAGCCCTTTTGAATAAATGCCTAGGGCAGCTGGGTATTGACCCAGGGCCCTCCCAAAGCTAGTCTGTGTCTCTCTGTCTTTCTTATCATCTATTTCTATCTTTCTAACTAATATTTCCTAATTCCTCTCTCCTCTATCCGAGAACCCTTCAAAAGGTGGCCACATATGGCGCCCAATGTGGGGCCTGGGTACAGAGGATAAAAGAGAAGGAACACTGCAGGTTAATGGGGCATGCCCGGAATTAATTGAGTGCAGTGAAATTCTATTCTTCATGAGTGAAATTGTAAATATAAAGCATAGCAGTTTCAGTTAGGCTGCAGCAAGTAACTCTGTCTCTGTTTCTCTATTTCTCTGTCTCTCTCTCTTTACTAAGTTAGGTTTCAAGTTGTGAAAAAGTTTTGGTGAAGTTTGGGAAAGATAGGCTTTAGGCATAGGGATATAATGAAGGTTTAATTTACAATAGAAGTGGTTTTCCCTAGTGCCCGACCTGGGACACAGAAACCTGTATCTGGAACTAAGTAGCGACTGTCAGCTTCAGAAAGCAGCAGAAGCAGCAGCAGCAGGTGCGGCGGTTGCCCCAGTCAGGCATCGGCAGCTGAGACCCACTGGGCATCATCAAAGCACACAGGCAGCAGATGCTGAGAGCCAGGGCAAGCAACAGGGTTCTGCATGCTTTCTGCCATCAAAGAGCTGCGGTGAGAAGAGTGCAGTCAGCCAGAGTGCTTGTAAGAGCCGGACTGACATGCCTAGAGGCTACCCTCTTCAACTTTGACGAGCAGAGCAGAGATGCTGTGGAAGAGGCTTCAGATACCAGCAGCTAGGGCAGGTCTGTCAGAATGCGCAGGACACCAAGGCAGCTGCAGGAGAGACAGAACCTCCAGAGAGGGATGCCTGCAGGGCACACACCAGGAGGGCCAGGGAACAGGCAACTCTTGAGTGCATGTATATGTTCTGGGGACACCAAGGTAGGCCTGACTACCATGAGCAGCAGTGAGCAGGGGTCCCTGCGGAGATGGGGCAGCATCCCCACAGGAATGGGATTATAAAAGCCTGGACAGAGCTAGCAGTCAAAGTCACACAGCTTCTGTTTGCTGGCTGTGCAGAGAGCTTTTCTGAGAGGGCTCTGCAGCGGCTCAGTTACCTTCTCCCTGAGGCAGAGTTCCTAGGGTTAAACTGCCATAAAATCCTGCTGTAACTGAGAGCAAAGTTTCAGAGACTCTTGATTGAACTGAGTTGTTGCATTCAGGGAAACTGCAACAAGTTTTTGGTTGTGAGATTCTTCATATTTGGAACTTTAAGACTGGTATCAGAACTGACTTGTTTAAATTTTCAGACTTAAGAAATGGGGTGGACAGGGGTGATTCAACTGCAATAGGACAATTTTTATTTCACCTATATACATTATCAACTATGACGACTTATGAATTGTTTTGTGTATGCATATATAAATTAACTGTGGTGACTCACAAACTGTATGTATAAAAATGGAACTGTTTGATGTAGAAATAGAGGTTTGTTTTTTTCTATCCAGGCTCAAGATGTAGCTTAAAAAATTATAAAGAATAGGGGGAGTTAATATTCCTCAGTCTCTTTAATTAAAAAAAAAATTCTTGTTCTTTGAATAATGTTAACTTGCGTTAATGTACCCTATGTTTTGTTAGGAAAAAGTGTAAAGAGTTCTATAAAGAGATTGCTTTTGGATGTTTGCTCAAGTTTGTAAAGTGTAAATAGTTCTGAGAGTTTGCTTTTGGATGTAAGTTTGTGAGAATTGTAATTGTGTGTAATAATATTCATGTTAAAATTATAATGTTAATCTGTGGTGATATATTGCGTCCCCCAAATATATTGTGTACCCTAATAAAACTTATCTGGAGTGAGAGAACAGAACAGCCACTAGATTAGACATAGAGGCCAGAAAATGGTGGCACACACACCTTTAATCTTATCAATGGGGAGGCAGAGATCTGGATCTCTGTGAGTTCAAGGCCACATTGGGAACAGAACCAGGCGTGGTAACACACACCTTTAATCCCAGCACTTGAGATCTCATGTCTTTGCTTGGGAAGGACACGTGCCTTTAATCCCAAGAAGAAATAAGGCAGGACACAGAAAGGTATACAAGATGTGAGGAAACAGGAACTCGTGCTCTTAAGGTGTGAGGACCAGGAACTAGAGGCTTTTGAGCAGTTCAGCTGAGATCCATTCAGTGAGGACTCAGAAGCCTTCAGTCTGAGCAAACAAGATCAGCTGAGGAGTTGGCAAAGTGAGGTTGGCTGTGGCTTGTTCTGTCTCTCTGATCTTTCAGAATTTGCCCAATATCTGGCTTCAGATTTTTTTTTTTATTGATCAGACCATTTAAAATTTGTGTTACATTAACCTGTTAATGTTAATGGTGATGCTAAGGAGTCTTTAGATTTGATGCAATTTCATCAGGAGTTTACTGATTTAAAAAAGGGCTTGGTGCAGCTAAAAATGTCTTAGACCCATTCAATACGGCCATTCCATCTTGATCATCCCCTACTCCTTTGCTAGGAGGTATAGCAACCATAATGCTACTTGCAAGCTCTTAGTGGAAAGCTGATTCAGAGCTGCATAGAGTTAAGCTCTGCACCCTCACTTGAGATTTATATTATTAAGAAGGGGAAACTCTGGAGACCCACAGAGGCTTCCTAGTGAGAACTTACTCAGGATCAGATAATCTGGGCTTGCTTTATCCAGCAGGGCTGCATAATGGGATGATTTGACCACGGGCATGGTTACCATGTGTTTTTAAGGGCCTACATTTGGCTGTACAGTGTTCAGATTTTGCAAGGGGGAGGTCTTTTGCCTCTCCCCTTGGCATTTGTATACAAAGCCCTTTTGAATAAATGTCTAAGGCGGCTGAGTATTGACCCAGGGCCCTCCCAAAGCTAGTCTGTGTCTCTGTCTTTCTTATCATCTATTTCTATCGTTCTAACTAATATTTCCTAATTCCTCTCTCCTCCACCCGAGAACCCTTCAAAAGGTGGGAGCTGGACTCCCACAGGAGGGTAGGGGTGAAACAGCTACAGAACCCAAGATACCCATGAATTAACGATCCTCCTACACCCATTTCACTAGTTCTGGGGTCACAAGTGTGTACCTTCATGTCCAGCTATAAAAGTTTTTTAACAGAGCATTCATACAAAATAAACACGTTTTACAGATTCTGGACAAAGTTACAGAAATATACCAGGTGCCCCCACCACCACCAAAAGGTGGTAGCATCTTGGCTTGCCAACAAAGAATGACATATACTAGAATCATGATTACAATGATTACAAAGCTACCCTTTCCACATTAAATTATAAGGCGATTACAGCTCACAATCAAATCAGAAACAAAATGTCTTTTCTATCACTCAGCAAGAAAAGTATTTAAGTCTTTTAATAGCACTTAAGTGCAAAGAACCTCTCTAGAAAACAGCTAACTTGCCCTTAGAAGGGCGGTATCAGAGGAGGTGAGAGTTAAAGTGTGTAAAGTTTTGATTATTCAAGATAAATTCTTTTTTTTTCTAGAGCTGAGGACCGAACCCAGGGCCTTGCGCTAGCAAGCGCTCTACCACTAAACTAAATCCCCAACCCCAAGATAAATTCTTTAGAGCTACTATATAATCAACATAGTACTTGAGCCAACAATATTATATTGTATACTAAAATAGCTAATAGGGTAGCTTTTTATTTGTTTTTTAAACAGTATCTTTGTTACAGACTGGCCTCTAACTTGAGTTCCTCTAGCCTCTGCCTCTGAGTTCTGGGACTGTAGGAATGCACCATGCTTGGCTTAGGAGAATAGTGCTTGGTTAACTGTTCTTGGTACCAAAAACACACAAGCCAGTCAACAATCTAGCATGGAGGGGGGAGGGGTTCATAAGCCCCACCCCTAACAGGAGTTATGGACAATTGATGTTTTCTGAAGGAGGAAGAATCAATTTTCTTTAAGAGTGTTCCCTTGGCAGATGGAGTGCATTCCATAGCCAGGAGTATATGAGTAGCACAAACTGGACTTGGTTATTTACCAAAGAAGACACAAAGTTGGGGATGGATCTGGGAGGAGTGATGGGAAAGAGCAAGGGACGATATGATCAACCTACATTGCATGTAATTCTGTAAAAATAAATATATTTGACACTCAAAAGCAAAGCCCTCAATATCCATGAGCTCCTCATTTATCAATTCAACAACTTAAGAACAAAAATACTGAGAATCCCTCCCCCCCCAAACAGGGTTTCTCTGTGTAGTTTTAGTGCCTGTCCTGGATCTCGATTTGTAGACCTGGCTGGCCTCGAACTCACAGAGATCCACCTGGTTCTGCCTCCCAAGTGCTGGGATTAAAGGCGTGCGCCACCATCACCCGGTGAGAAATAATTTTTTAAAAAGTTGTTAAGGACTGTAGAGATAGCTCAGTGAATAAAATACTTTCTGTACAAGCCTGAAAACCTAGTTTAAATCCCTAGTACCCACTTTAAAAAACCAGGCACAGCAGTACATACTAACGCTTGGGGGGCAGAGACTGAAGGATTCTGGGGACTCACTGGCCAGCAAGAGAGGACACCTGATGTTGACCTCTGGCCTCCACACACACAAATAAATGAAATTAAGTAAATAAGTAATCTGTAGTGGCACACATGTTTAACCCAGCACTCAGGAAGCTGGGATAGTTGGATCTCTGTGAGTTCCAGGCCAGCCTGGTCTACACAGCAAATTCCAGTGTGCCTGAAGACTTGCCCCCTGAGCTGCTGACTGCTAACTGCAGGGTCTGAGTGGCGTAACACCACAGGAACAAACACAGTATTGTGCAAGTTACATGTGTCAGAGGTGTTTCATTAAACTAAAACCAGACTAACTGTTGCACCACTCTGACACAGCAGAGTGGCTGGCAGTTCAGAAAGTGCATCCACACATGCTGCCCAAGCAGTCTAGTGTACAACAGCTACATGATGCACAATTTTCACAACTCGTGTGTGTATATATTTGTGCATGCCCTATGGGGGTGGGATAATCAAAGAAGATGAGAGGCAACGGATCCATGGAGCTGGGACTACAGGCAGATGTAGCTGCTGGGAACCGAACTCAGATCCTCAGGAAGAGTAATATACTATCTTAACTGCTGAGCCAGCTCTCCAACCTCCAATACAGTTTCTAAAATGGAAAATCGGTTGTGCAAAAATCTGTATTGCTTGGATCTTCTCGATATAATTGCCTACTGAATAAAACGACAGTCTAATTTTAACTATTTAGGTATCAAGTTCTCTATAGGTGTATATAATAAAATTTAGTTTGGAAACAGGCATAGTGGCACATGCCTTTAATTCCACCACTCAGGAGGAAGAGGAAGGCACAGAGAGACCCTGTCTTTAAAAAAAAAAAAATTGGGGGATCATTTTTGGATTTTTTTTTTTTTTGAGACAGACTCTTGGTAATGTAGCCCAGTCTAGCCTGGAACTCACTATGTTAAGACTAGCCTGAAAGTCATAATCTCTTGCCTAGGCCTACATCTAGAAGGTCATACCTTAAAAGATGAAGGGACTGAGCTACAGCTCAGTGGTATATTACTTGCCTAGATGCATAAGACCCTTGGTTCAATACCCAGGAAAATACACACACACATATACAGCGGGAGGGGGAGGGAGAAGGGGAAGGGGGGAAAGAGAGAGGATGGGGAAAAGAAAAGATCAAGCACAACTATTAGTTCAAATGTAACACTGTAATTGTTACCTCTGTAATATGGGACTGATTCACAGTAAACAACTTTCTTTGGCTTTAGTAACTAGGAAAAAACCCAGAAAGACTCTAAAGACCACAGTTTAACTAGCCATTTGAAAAAATAATTTTAAATTATTGAAGGTCCTAGGATGCACATGCTGTGTTTTGTACAACTTTGTTTTTACTCAGGCTCTTCAGTATAAAGAAACAACAACAAAATACTAAATTAACTTAAAATTTCTAATCAAATCATAGCTTAAACCATGATATTTAACACTTCACTTACCATGAAAATCTGTACCCAACTTCTTAGAAGCCATTTAGAACCTAGAAAAACAAAGAAAGATTTCTTAGGCATTATTAGGTCTTGAGACATTATAAACAAGAAAACAGAGATAAAAATAAAAACAAAACCCAGAGTACTAATATTTCAGGATTCACACAGTCTTCACTTCTCACTCCTAAAGTCTTCCAAAAGAAAGCCCAATATAGGAGAAACTCATTTGTTTGTCTTTCTTTTTGTTTTGTTTTTTCCTTTTTTCATTTTCTAAGACAGGGTTTTTCTGTGTAGCCCTGGCTATCCTGCAACTGACTCTGTAGACCCGCCTGTCTCTGCCTCCCGAGTGCTGGGATTAAAGGCGTGCGCCACCGCCGCCACCACCACCACCGCCGCCACCACCGCCACCACCCGGCCCTTATTTTTTAAGATTTTATTACTGTGTGTGTTACATACATGTGTGCTGCCTAAAATGCTTGTCTGGAGGTCAGAGGACAATTTTATGGAGTTAATTCTCTTTTCCATTATGTAGGTCCCCCGGGATCAAACCCAGGCTGTCAAGCTTGGCAACAAGCCCCTTTACCTGACAGCCATCTTGCCAGCCCAAAGAAATAAGTTTTAAAAAGAAACATCAGCTGGGTAGAAAGACTCACACATGTATTACTAGCACTTGGGAGACAGAGGCAGGAGAACCAAAGGGAGTGTGAGGCCAACCTGAACTATGTACTGAGCTTCAGACTAGTCTGGAGAGAGAAAAGTCTGTCTCAAAAACAAAAAATTCTAAAAGGAAATTTAAATATTACTAAATGTGCAGATTCTGAGGAATTATTAGAATAACATTCTGGCCACAGAAGAAAACTATTTCTAAGTTGATCCTCCTGTGTAAAAGACGTATGTGCAACACCAAGTAAATGTGTTTTACTTTGTTTAGTTAAGCAAATGTAGATCCCTAACTAAAGTTTCTGGAATGGGGACTGCATACCTCACAACCTTTGTAGCACACGAATGAGAGGACTAAGGAAAAGCACTCGTATTTCCAAACTGAATATCCACAGTAAGTGCCACTGTGTACTCCTGTCAGGTCGCACACAGGAATGCCTTGACCTGAGCCAGATGTGGTGAGTGGGAAATGCCTGAAACCCCAGCACTCGGGGGCCAAAGCAGGAGGATGGCGATCTGGAAGCCAACCTAAACTACACGGTAAGCTCAGACGGCGGACGGGAGAGAGCAGGGAAGGGGGGAGAGGGGAGGAAGGAAGACAGGAAACCTTTACTAGTAACATAAAGAGCCGACAACCACATATCAGTCTCATTTTCTTCACTTATTTTTCATATCACTAACCCTGAAATTCAGAAAGCAGGAAACCATTTTCCACTAGCACATACACAATAAGCATCTGATTCAGCTGGGCCATCTCCCCAGCCCCTGTTCAGATCTTTCTTAAGCACCACTGTTTTATAAGAACTGAAATGAAAAATTTAAATCATCAATTTGCAGAATAAGATCTGATGAGCTCTGACATTTTGGAAAAGACCCCAATATGCTACAGAAACCAAGAAAGAAAAGACATTCCTATAGTACTAGGTGCTAAAATTATGGGTAAGCTTCAGGCTTTCTTTTTGTGCTATTTATTTTCTAGGTTTTCTATACTGAGTATGTATCTTTACATGCATCAATCATTTAACCCACCTAGAGAACTAAAAAGAAACACAGCGATGTCTAAGTAATCAAAGATTTTCACTTCAGAACAAGAAAAATGAATGAAGAACCCAGTGACTTCTAGTCCAATAAGAGTACCCAAATACTCAGGGGTGGGATGGAGATGTCTTAGAGATGTAACAGTATTTATTAACTATACAAGGCATAACCCATGAAGAGCTCAGTTATGAATTGCCACCATACATAAAATGACCACTCATAAACTGTCAGACACAGTAACTATTCAAGCACTAGACTACTGAAATCTGTGTCCAACCTCTGATGGTAGGGTAGTTTTGTCTGTTTTTGAGGTGAGATCTCTCTTACCTAGCCCTGTACTATGTAGTCCAGGATAGCCTCAAGCTCTCAATCTTTCCGCCTCTGACTCCAAGCTGAAATTAGAGGTGAATACCACCACACCCTATCAGAACACCTTTTTGGTTTTTATTTTAAAATCTGTATGTCCAGGTGTGTATCTGCCACCTATGTACAGATGCACATGAAGTGCACCAATCAGATCCCCTGAAGCTTTAACCACCGGGGATGTGAGAGCCACCTGAAGTGGATACTGGGAACAGAACTTGGGTCCTCTGGACGAGCAGCAAGTGTTCTTAACTACAGAGTCATCCACCTCTCCAGTCCCAAGATGTCTTTGGAAATAAATACCCACAAAACCCTTTACAAAACCTGAGAAGACACTGCTAACAAACAAAGTAACAATAAATGTCCCCAAACAGGACTATCACAGACCGTAGCATATGTAATAAGGCTGTGATCTGAGTCTCTCAGGAGACAGAGACAACAGGATTGAGTTCTGGGGCAGTCATGTCAACTTAACAAGACTAAATAAACGTGCTTCTCCATGAATGTTTTCTTGTCTTTCCTTTCTTAGGAAGGGGCTCAGGAGGATCCGGTGTCGGAATCTAACCCAAGGCCATGCAATGCTAGGTGAGCACTCTACTCTCGGCCTACATCTAAAGTTTTAACCAGTCTCTTGAACTGCAGGGTCTTAGCTGGGGAGAAGGCACAGTGCGTCAAGTATGTCGTGACCATGAGGATCTGAAGGGCTCATGGACACAAACCAGTCACATATTCATACATGTAGGCAAAACAATCATATACATTTTGTTTTGTTTTTCAAGACAGAGTTTCTATGTGTAGCCCTGGCTGTCTTGGAACTCACAGAGATCCACGTGCCTCTGCCTCCTGAATGTTGGGATTAAAGGCCACCACCACCATCTCTGTGAGTTTGAGGGCAACCTTGTCTACAGAGTTGAGTTCCAGGACAGCCAGGGCTACACAGGGAACCTTGTCCACCCCCCCCCCCAAAAGAAAGACGACAACTCAGTGTTGCAAATCTCTCTTAGCACACCTGTAACCTCCTCACACCCCTGAGACTGAGGCAGGAGAATTCAAGTTCAAGTGCAGCCTGATCAATACGAGGTAATTCTCAAAAACATGGACAAAAACAAAACCAACCAACCAACCAGCTGACTTCCCTTAAAAAGAGAGATTTTCCAGGTGTGTGTGCATCGAGGTTTGCACCTCTACCCCTGGCTAACACTATCTTAAAGAGAAAAGGATGCAGCCCAAACCAACGAACAACAAACAAACAAACACAAAGCAGACACAGAAAACTGAAAGAACACTAGAGACAGTGTTTTGCTTTTGTGTTTGTTTGTGTTTTTTAAAGCAATGAAAAATGCCACTTTAAGTACTCTTGGGAACTTGGGTAAAACAATCTAGAAAATGTTATAACAAAGCTGAACTAAAAATCAAAATAGGAAAGAAGGTAAGCTTCTTATTTCTTTTTAACAGAGTCTATGTAATATGTTTTAAAAGATAACATCCAACAGTCAGTCTCAGGGGCAGAGAGGATGGCTGTCACACTAGAGGTCATTAATCTAACCCGGAAGACACAACTTTTCTGTTCTTCCAGCAGTTTTCTTTTTCTTTTGGTTTTTCAAGACAGGGTTTCTCTGTGTAGCTTTGCGCCTTTTTCCCAGAACTCACTTGGTAGCCCAGGCTGGCCTTGAACTCACAGAGATTCGCCTGCCTCTGCCTCCCAAGTGCTGGGATTAAAGGCGTGCGCCACCACCACCCGGCCCAGCAGTTTTCAAACGCAGTGAATTACGGCTAAGCCTGGGGGCACACATCTTTAATTCCAGCAATGGCGGGCAAGTTACCAGCCAGCCAGAACCACATTAAGCCCTTGTCTCAAAAAAAAAAATTAAAGAACCTGAATGCAACCTTACGATTTGTTATTTCTCTTTGACTTTTAACGGAACCTGAAATATAGGACCCCATGTGTGACCAGTTGGAAAACTGTCCTGTCATTCTCATCTTAGACAGTGAATCAATTTACGGGCATTAGTTCACACTAATGGCTCATTTGGTAACAAAGAGCTACTTAGAAATAGGAAAACAAGATCAGCAAATGGCCAAAAGCAGAGCTTGAGAGGAAGCTTGTGTTTTGTCTCTCTGGGAATGTGGTCTGGTCTGGTTTCCACAGGACAGGGCTCCTGCTGCCTTCCTCATGCTGTACAAGCACTCTCCCACCCACAACACCCCAGCCCCGAGTGTGACTACACTGCCCGTCTGCCTCTAACTCCAAACCAACCAACTCTTTCTAGCCAGTTCTGACTTATCCATGACATTCTGCTACACTATCCCAATCAAATTAATCAGAAGCAATCTAAGGTGTTTTTCCCAACTTTAATTATGTAAATACACCAAAGTCTTGTTTTCCTGGATACTTGAAATCATATCCTTAAAATTATGTAGCCAAATTTTTCTGCACCCTAAAAACAGGTCTTGGGCTGGAGAGATGGCTCAGAGGTTAAGAACACTGGCTGTTCTTCCAGAGGTCCTGAGTTCAATTCCCAGCACCCACATGGTGGCTCACAACCATCTGTAATGAGATCTGGCTCCTTCTTCTGGCCTGCATAAATACATGTAAACAGAACATTATATACATAATAAGTTAATACATCTTTAAAAAAAATAAAATAAAAACAGGTCTTATATTGCTGTATTCAAGATACTTTTTATCTTGAAAACAAAGCAAAAACAGCCGGGTATGGTGGCACACTCCTTTAATTTCAGCACTCAGGAGGCAGAGGCAGGTGATCTCTATGAGTTCAAGGCCAGCCTGTTCTACAGAGCTAGTTCCAGGACAGGCAGGGCCACACAAAGAAACCTTGTCTCAAAAAACCTAAAAAAACAAACAAAAAAAAACCTCAAAGCGCCGGGCGGTGGTGGCACACGCCTTTAATCCCAGCACTCGGGAGGCAGAGGCAGGCGGATCTCTGTGAGTTCGAGGCCAGCCTGGTCTACCAAGTGAGCTCCAGGAGAGGCGCAAAGCTACACAAGAGAAACCCTGTCTCAAAAAACCAAAAAAAAAAAAAAAAAAAAAAAAAAAACAAAAAAAAAAACCTCAAAGCAAAAACAACAAGAAATCATCTTTTTTCTGAGTTCAAAAGTCTTCTCACTTACCTGGGGAGTTTAAAAGAAAATCACATTTATAAGCACCTGGAAAGTTATCTGGTATTGTCTCATAAAATTAAACGCACTCAGCACAGAAAAGGTACCTGCAGACATTAAAGGCATGCGCCACCACACCCAGCCTTCTAACAACATTTAAAGGAGAATATTGCTGTCTTAACTGAAACATTCCTCCTCACAAGCCCTGTTCCATGCCTCAATTTCAAACACTTAAGAAACTCACTTCAGTCCACAAGTAACTATGTCCCTCTGCCAAAAATTCACAAAACCTGGTCTTCAATGCTGGTATCAAAGAATTTCAGAAGCACACCTGTGGAGCACACCTGTAAGAGGTAGAAGTAGAGGCGAGAAAACCAGTTCAAGCTCATCCTTGGCTACCCATAAGTTCAAGACCAACCTGGTCTCTTGGGGAACTGTCCAATAAACAGGCAATACCTTGACCCGCCAACCACCCTAACGACGTCATCCTACATAAAGTCCTCCTCTCTCCCTCTCTCTATTCCCATAAGGTCACATCTGCTCCCTCTCCTTTTCCTCCCTCCCCCCTCCCCCTCTCTTCTTTCCTCTCTCTCTCTCTCTCTCTCTCTCTCTCTCTCTCTCTCTCTCTCTCTCTCTCCCTCCCTCCCTCCCCCTCTCTCCTCTCCTCCTTCTCTCCTCAGTCCCTGCCCGCTTCCTCTCTTGCCCTCTCTTCCCCTTCCCCTAATAAAACTTTCCAAGTGTCACCTGCATGGTGTGCCTTTCCCCACGGCTTCCACCCTCCGTGGGCTCCCACCCTCCGTGGGCTCCCACCCTCCGTGGGCTCCCACCCTCCGTGGGCTCCCACCCTCCGTGGGCTCCCACCCTCCGTGACCTCGCCTGCCATGTCTGCATGGTGTGTCTCTTTCTCACTCACTGTGGGGCCTCTCCACTCCAACCCACCAAGGTATCTCTCCTGCCATTTTACAAAATTGGTGTCATGACTCAGATTCGAACCCAGGCTGCTGCGGCCATAATGCAGAGTACTAACCACTTACATGATCATGGCCAGCCACATGCACAGTGACATAAAAGTCTATGCAAGCTTTGAGGGTCTCAGAAAATGACTAAAGATATAAATACCAGTTTCAAAGGTATAA
Source organism: Peromyscus maniculatus bairdii (assembly GCF_049852395.1). NCBI lineage: Eukaryota > Metazoa > Chordata > Mammalia > Rodentia > Cricetidae > Peromyscus > Peromyscus maniculatus. Next base: position 66,456,207 of record NC_134853.1, on the reverse strand, counting down.
ACAGAAGATTTAAATAAATGCTTCAGATTACTTCCCCCTTCTGATATTGTTATATTAAGATTTCAAATGTTCAGAGTTTAACATTAATAGAATTCTGATACTATTTGGGTCACAAGCTCAAGATTTTAGATTTTCTATGGTTGTCTTCTAAATATAAACTTAAAGATGCTTCTCATCAGGCCAAAGATATTTCTGTCCAATCTATACCCGACTCTCTAGACAAAAGAAAAATAGACACACTTTTAACCCAAACCTGTAGTTTTTGCTAAGTCTCAAAGGTATGAGTCTACTCCTGCTGTTTTACAGATACCCATTACCTGCTTTTCTACGATATGGATTTCAATACTGATTGGTAATACCAATATATCTAAAGCTTTTATGTCCTTTGTGAAATAAGAGTTCATATAAGCGTCAGAGGATCAAAAGAAGTCATAAAACAGATCCACTTCACAGAGGTCAAAAGGACTCCAGATAAGCACAGCAGTACAACTTGAGTTTTCCTCACTGTCTATTCCTGAGGATTGTATTTCTCTCTACTGGTCTTGGAACTCCTCCCCTTCCCAATTACTAAGACTTTGGGCCTAGAAGTTCCAAATAAGTTTATAAATTTTAACTCTGTTCCTAGTTTGAACTTGTCTCAACAGGTTTCCACTTGGCTAGCAGACACATCCAAGCATCAGTTGCAGACTACAACCTGCTCCAAATAACTATGAGCTCTGGACTTGCTGAAAACTGATGTGGACTAGCCCAGCCAATATAACTGTTCCCTGTCTCTACAGCTGGGTCAGATAACCACATGCATCTGACATATGCCCCATTGCCCAGCCTTTGACTAGCCTTTCAGCCTTTGACTAACCTTTTAGCCTTTTTGGGCTCTGATAACAATGCCCCAATGTCAGCCAGAAGCAATTACAGAAGAGAACACATCATCCTGTGCTCCCTGCCCATAATAGGTTGAAATGCTGAGTCAAAAGGAAACTCCCTGGCATAGGGGACCAAATGGCTTCCTATAATGCCCACTGACATACTAGGAAACTGGTCCCAGAGTTGTCAATTGATAGATTTATTAACTAAAATGGTTCTGAAATGAGATAAGACACTTGACCTTCTTTATACAGAACCAAAGAGGTATTATATGACCTAAAGAAATTACTATTTCTATATAAACCATTCAGGATTATAATCTGGCTGTACTCAAAGTTCAGAACTACAGGGCCTTTAAAATGGCAGTAGATATAGGTATCGCTGCCCTAGAAAAATCTGTTACACAAAATGCTGGGATCTCTTCTACCCATCATTAAGAAAGAAAACGAGAAAAAAAAAAAAAAAACCAGAAGAATGCATGTCTAGCCTCCTTGTATTTGCTAACTTTGTTAAGATTAAGCTATTTGAACGTACTGAGTCATATAAAAGTTTTATTTTGATACTAGAAGAGCTGTAATTCAAAATCATTATTTTTAGGTCTGAACCTGACAGTAATTGTAACATCCTAGTCTTGTGAAAGCTGCTAACAATATTAAAGACTGTTAGGTCCAGGCGGCGCAGGCGCACCTTTAATCCCAGCACTCGGGAGGCAGAGGCAGGAGGATCTCTGTGAGTTCAAGGCCAGCCTGGGCTACAGAGTGAGTTCCAAGAAAGGCGCCAAAGCTACACAGAGAAACCCTGTCTTAAAAAAACAAGAAAAAAAAAAAAAAAAAAAAAACCCTCCATTATCTCCCAATTTGTTGACAATTTTTCAGGATGGACAGAGGCATTTCCCACCTCCAGAGAGAAACAGATGTGATGGCTCAGGTACTCCTGAAGAATGTATCATCCCTCGATTGGCATGCCATCTCACCAAGTTCCTGGGACTTCACTGCTGGTACTACCTCTCCAGACTCCTCAAGAGGTACCTACCCAGGAACTGGAACCTGGTTTTCCAAGATGTCCCAATGAAGGGCATATCTGCTCTTGTGTCTTGCTCATTCACCTCTGCCTCTT